>NW_022989778.1:1058024-1240505 GCF_902827175.1 Gymnodraco acuticeps
GATTTATCCTCCACTATATCTCCCTGGTTGAAACCAAAGAGCTCAGCCAAAAGCTGAAGAATGTAAAACAGAAACAGGCCCCTGAAACACAAACACACTGATTTCACTGCAGAAACTCACTGAGTCTCCAGCCAGTTAGCAAAGTAAACAACCAGCAAACACACACGAGAACAAGGAACAAAGTCCATCTCTCCAGTCTCTTCCTCCTTCGGTGTGAATATGGGTTAACAACTTGTATTTCTGCTGGTCAAGCGATCATATGAGAATACAAGGCGATGCATTCTGTTCCCTTCTCCATATGGTATCAGCAAGAATGTAACTCAAATCAGGACGCAGACTTCTAAAGTGGAGAAAGAGCTCTGCATCCCATCAAGCCAGCATAACTTTCACCCTGCGCTGTTGTTATCAGCAGACACGGAGGAGGTAAGGAATGAGAGAGTGCAGCTGCAAGTGTTTGTTGTGTCAGTCTGCCAGAGTTGCTTATCACACTTCAAACCCTTTCTCCCACAGACTTTTATCTGCTCGCCGCCACTACTCCCTACTCCATATTCATTCTCCTCAATTTCGTCAGGGATTAGAATCCAAGTCTGGTAAGGTAAATGTCCATATCATGCAACAAAATGTCTTTGTATCATTGTTCGAAGATACTTCAACCCTGCTCTTTTACTTTCTTGACGCTTTTATCCAAAACAACTTACATGCACATTAACACCATATGGCTACATGCATACGGGAGCAATTTCAGGGTTAAGTATCCTGCCTGAGGACACTTCAACATGTTGACTTTAAGAGCCTGGGATCAAACATCCGACCCTCAGATTGGTAGACCTCCATTAACATCCTGAAACACACTCACCCCATACTTTTCAGTGGTATTTTGCCACCACATTTGTTGTCAATAACACTGTTTGAACTCTTATTTTTTGCATAGAATTTAAAATGATATATCTGTATATCTGCTAGTAAAGCCATGTGATAAGTAGGTTTAGCTTTACCCCGAAAGAAATGTGAAATAGTGAGAAATAGTGAGAAATTGCAACATCGCAAATCTAACGGACACTGTAACTGGTAGCAATACTACCTGGATAAGTATGAGGTTCAGCAGAGAGCTCATCACTGGATTCAATTTCCATTTACAGAGCTCATGAATTTAAGGTGATCTGATTCAGAACTGGCAACGAGAACCTCTCCATGGTCCAAATCTTGAAAAATAATCCATTTTACTTCTGTTCGTCTCACATGGCACACGTTATTCAAAACAGACTTCTCTGCTATGACACAATTTCATTCATTTACAAATCCTTTTACAAACATGTAAAAAAAGGGGCTTTTAGACAACAGAGAAAGCTTTATAAACTAGCTAATTTATAAATTAGCTCACTGGGAAAGCCAACATAAATTATATCATAGTCCCGAGATACAGCAAGTTTGTTAAAACCACGCTTCATTATTCTCTAATAACACACTCAGTTGATATCACAGCAGCCAAGAAAAATGATTTACAATTCACTTATGAAGAGTGGGCTTATCATAACAGCCATGGAGTGAACAAAAAAACTCTCTGACGTCAAGCCTGCTCTTTGTTCACAGTGTCATTTGTAAAAAGTTTGGCTTTATAATTCCTTTTCACAGGTTGATGGAGGTGTTGCACTTGCGTTGGTTGCAACAGGCTGTGGATTTTCTCTGAGTCTAAGAAAAACCAGGCGATATTATTAACGTGAGTCATGTTCGGAGAACAGTACCGAAGGAGTGGCAGACCGGGGTGGTGGTTCCCCTTTTTAAAAAGGGGGATCAGAGGGTGTGTGCCAATTACAGAGGCATCACACTACTCAGCCTCCCCGGGAAAGTTTACTCTAAGGTACTCGAAAGGAGGGTCAGGCCGATTGTCGAACCTCAGATTGAGGAGGACCAATGCGGATTCCGTCCTGGTCGTGGAAACGACGGATCAGCTTTTTACTCTCGCAAGGATCCTGGAGGGGGCCTGGGAGTACGCTTATCCGGTCTACATGTGTTTTGTAGACTTGGAGAAGGCGTATGACCGAGTTCCCAGGGAGTTACTGTGGGAGGTGCTGCGGAGTATGGGGTGAGGGGGTCTCTACTCAGGGCCATCCAATCTCTGTACTCCCAAAGCGAGAGCTGTGTCCGGGTCCTCGGCAGTAAGTCGGACCCATTTCCGGTGAGGGTTGGCCTCCGCCAGGGCTGCACTTTGTCACCAATCCTGTTTGTAATATACATGGATCGGATTTTGAGGCGTAGTCATGGGGGAGGGGGTCTGCAGTTCGGTGGACTAAGGATTACACCACTGGTTTTTGCAGATGATGTGGTTCTAATGGCTTCATCGGTCTGCGACCTTCAGCACTCACTGGATCGGTTCGCAACCGAGTGTGAAGCGGCTGGGATGAGGATCAGCACCTCCAAATCTGAGGCCATGGTTCTCAGCAGGAAACCGATGGACTGTCAACTCCAAGTAGGGAATGAGTCCTTACCCCAAGTGAAGGAGTTCAAGTATCTCGGGGTCTTGTTCTCGAGTGAGGGAACAATGGAGCGTGAGATGGGCCGGAGCAGCGGGAGCGGTACTGCAGTCGCTTTACCGCACCGTTGTGATGAAAAGGGAGCTGAGCCAGAAGGCAAAGCTCTCTGTCTACCGGGCCATTTTCGTTCCTACCCTCACCTATGGTCATGAAGGATGGGTCATGACCGAAAGAACGAGATCGCGGATACAAGTGGCCTAGATGGGTTTTCTCTGCAGAGTGGCTGGTGTCTCCCTTAGGGATAAGGTGAGAAGTTTGGTCATCCGGGAGGGACTCGGAGTTGAGCCGCTCCTCCTTCGCGTCGAAAGGAGCCAGTTGAGGTGGTTCGGGCACCTAGTTAGGATGCCACCTGGGCGCCTCCCTAGGGAGGTGTTCCAGGCACGTCCAGCTGGGAAGAGACCAAGGGGTAGACCTCGGACCAGGCGGAGGGATTATATCTCTTCGCTGGCCTGGGAGCGCCTTGGGATCCCCCAGTCAGAGCTGGTTGATGTCGCCAGGGAAAAGAAAGTTTGGGGCTCTCTGCTGGAACTGCTACCCCCGCGACCCGACCACGGATAAGCGGGAGAAGATGGATGGATGGATGTTCGGAGAAATCCCAAACGAGAAGCTACGTGTTTGAGTACTCTGGAACAGGCTCATTATAAACAACGTTAAATATAGAACAAACAAACAAAAGTAGAGGATACAGTTAACCCCTCAAATGCCGTTTCCGCCCTTAGGTAGCTTCATGTTCAAATTGATTCAAATATTCAAACATACCAAGAAAGAGAAATATTTCAGAGGTCTTGTGCATCATGTGTTGCACATTACCACCCAATAGCCTGGTATGTTTATTATCTTAGAAAACATTAAGGTTTGGTGGATTTCAACAATGTTTAGCTACACAACGGTGTGTAACTGACCCATTGAGATCTAATTCAATGTACCTTCTAAGAAAAATAAATGTTCCACATCTCAATGTTCACACAAACACTTTCACAGCCTTGTGGTATATATGGGAATGTTTTTGTTTTCATATGTTTATAATAACGGTCACCCCGAAGCTTAACACTTTAACTCTCCACTAACTTAGAGTACAAGGTGCTTTGTATTAAGGGTTGGCTACCATGGATAAGATATGGGACCATGTATAATCCAGGAAGAATCAAGTAAATCCCTCTTTTATCTGAGGAATGCCAACAGCAGTCCATTACTGTATAGCTCGCTCGGCTAGTGGTATGTAAACTTTGATAACATTGTGTAAAGGGCAAAGAAGAAACATGTATTAACCGATTCACTTTGGCCTTTAACGCATCAGTGTTTTTGCAACGCCACTTGTAGCTGTGGTATATAAGTCCAGGAGAATCAGGCATCAGGAAAAGTACTGTATCCCATTCGTAGCAACTGAAGATGGATCCACTAACGGCAGATTAATTTACTGTAAGTTTACATTAAGTAAAATCTCTGCTATGCCTGTTTCATGAAGCCCACAGTGAACAGCTTTAACATCCTCAGCTCCACATCATCACCGGTAAATATGAAATAATTATGTTTGGGTCAAACACGCAGCAAGAACTAACAAAAATACCTGCTCCTTCTCCCTTTTCATTCCCTCGTCTGCTGCCTCCATTAAAATCACCCCCCCCTTCCTTCAATCTCTCTTGCTCTCTTTGGACCACTAACCTTGATTCACTGTTCTACTCGACTCTGCCTCAGGCTGGGACATGCATTCACACACACACACTGAACATGCACTGAAACATGTACAGACAAGCAGATTTACAAGCAAAACACACAGCGGCAGACAGTGAGCGGTGGAGATATACACATGTACTTGACCATGGTGAAGTAGAAGTGGTTAGTTTGGGGCCAGTGTGAGGGGAAACTGTGGCTAACCCAAACCACATGTGGCTGGCTTTCTCTCACTCCGTCCTTCGGTATGCGAGACTCTGATGTGTGCGTGTGCGTGCGTGCGTGCGTGCGTGCGTGTGTGTGTAGGGGGAGGTGTGATAGCAGATGGAGAGGCAGAGCTAGCGCATGGCTTGACTTTAACCTTTATTTATCCAGGGAACAGTAATGTTGGGCAGACATGCTGTTTGTAAGCATGCTGCTGTACGCTCACAAGGTTACACACTTGGGAGCGGAGCCGCGGTAACTACAGGTTTCTGCTGGTGGCCACTGACGCAGGGCCATACATCAGGCAGGTGCTTTGCTCAAGGGCAACGTTAAAACAAGTACAAAGTGGTACTTACTGAAGCCATGACATTCACATGAATCACTGTTTATGTGTCGGACAGGACACTGACCAACTTGAGCGGCACGATTTTTTTTAAAAACGATCCAATTGTGATTATTTTGACTGATATTGCAGTTGCGATAGGATTCACAAAATTGGTGGGATTGATCATCATGATTATTATTATCATTGAAAAAAACATACAATAAGAATGGTGTCTTTTATTTAGAGGATATGCACCAAACAAATATGTTCTCTTGTGTGTAGAATACGATTATAGGCTGCTCGGAAATATCTAACCCTACATTTTAGCCATAAAAACATGTTGTGTTTTCTGCTATTTTAAAAGAACTAGTCCATATTGTGATTTCCGATAACATTTTTGATCAACTGTGCAGCCCTATTACGAACAATTCCAAAAAAGTCTCTTGTGTTTTCTGGTTTTTGTTTCAGTGCAGACAATAGCACACGATAAGGGTTGTCAGTGTATGACAATATTTGTCTTTTTTTGCTTCTATTCTCAAATGGCAACATCAGTTATTTAATTACAGGTCTTAAATGGTAACTTAAGTACAGCTAAAATAATCCCAAGGCTGATGTTTGATTAGACTGACTCAATCAAATCAACATTTAACCAAACAGACACATTAACAGATTGACCCTTCACTTTCCAACAAAGGAAAAAACATTCTTCAAATGTCGTTTGGGCTTCAATTGAAATACTAAGAGACCAAGTGTAATTTTGTAGGCATGTTGCTCATTAGAAACCACCTTTTTGTGGTGTAATTTTGGACGGCATCAATGTAAAAATATAGTTGTAAAAACTTGACTTGAAAATGTCAAACATCGTAAAGGGATTATGCTCATATTGTGTGGCCGTTGAGAACATCAGGCATAATATCTTGCCATCTTACCTCTTTCATTTAACCATGGTCCACCGATCTACAATAAGCTCACATATTGCATTTGTTAAAAAGGGCCACTGGGTAACAAACCGTAAAACTAGATTTGGTTATTTTGCAGAGTGGTCTAATTTCATGGGCAATCGTAGTGATCCTAGAGAAATATGAAGATGACAACCAATTGTATTTTTTACTTTTATGCGGCACAATTAGTTCAACATTGTCTGTAAAAAAATGTTTCCTAAATGAGCATTTACTAAGAACTTTAACAGGACACCAAAAGTGTCAAATGTACCAACTCTGGAGAGATTTGAATTGTATGAAGAACAACAGAGACACATCTGTGCACTAAACGATTAAGGGCATTAGATGAATTGCCTGGAACTCAAATGTTTTCCTCAGATAGACATTAAGAGTTTTTCATCATAATCCCCATTAAGTGCTCAACACACACAAACTGCAGTAGTTCAGTTTTAAACCTGTACTTAACTTCACACCACTCCCTTTGTAGTGAGGGACTGATCCTGCAAGACAGAGCGACACTGTGTGTTAAGGTAGTATTGTATGCATGTGTGTGTGTGTGTCTGTGTGTGTGTGAGGATGAGTGTAAGGGACAGTTTATGTCATGGGGAGGTAGGGCTGTATCTGCTAACCGTTACTCCAACAAGACAGCTCTCTTGGCTCACACATACACACACACACACACACACACACACACTTTATTTACCTTTGGCCCAATACAGACATAGTGACAGTTAACTCAGCCACTTAATACAAAGCGACAGTTTCTTCTACTAAGATTTATATTCAGAGGGGAGGGGGGAGTGTGAGTCAAAGTAAATCTGGAAAACAGAGCAGAGAAAACACTAACAAAAGCATTCCTGAAAGAGGGTGAGAGAGATAGGCAGTCAGAGAAAACCAAGTGGAGACAGAGAGGGAGAGACCTTGATGTGATACAGGAGGGGTGAGACACGAGAGGGTACTGAGTTTTGTGCCAGTATGACACCGTAGAGGAATTTGTTTTTGAGTTTTTGAGCTATCAGACCAAACATGCAGAAACATCCCTTCGTTTGGTTGTTATATTCCAAACTGCTTCACCTACATGTGCTTTAGTTCGAATCATTGAGGCATTTGGTGGTGAAATTCCAGCTAAAGTTCCTGTTGTTGCCATGTTTCTCCCCAGAGCATTGCTCCCTTAACAATCTCAATGTCCACCTTAAACAGAACCCACACTTAATCCCTGTAATACAACACCATTCAGTCTGGATTTGGGAACATAAAATCCCACCCTTGATTTTGTTGTGGGTCTCCTGAGGGGAGAAACACTGAAACTGGAGAAACGAGGGAGAGGAGGTGGGATGAAGAAGGGGGGGAACGAAGGGGACGTGGGAGGAGGAGAGGGGAATGAGGAGAACATGAGAATGGGGGAGGGTTTGATAAATGTTGTGTTGCTTTGTTTAGGTTAGTAGGCCATAAATTCCCAGGAACAGAAAGGGAGGAGGACTGGAAGAAGGGAACGAGGTGAAATAACCATTAGGAGAAGCTTGGAGAGGAGAGAAGGAGCGAGTCATACTTGGAAATGTTCTGTGAAAAAGGGAGGAGAGGAGAACTGTCTGAACTGAATGATTTCACTCGACTCCACCAGACACGGTGGAGTCTGTACAGTATCAACATCTCTGGTGTGTGCGTGTGCGTGTGCGTGTGCGTGTGTGTGTGTGTGTGTGTGTGTGTGTGTGTGTGTGTGTGGGGGCGCCGTAAGGGGGGGGAAAGTTAGGACGATTCTAAGGGCCCGTGACAGACAGGGGCCCAAACTATGTTAGAACATTACATGTGATTATCTTTTCATGGGGCCCAAATTCCCTGGCGGCGCCCCTGTGTGTGTGTGTGTGTGTGTGTGTGTGTGTGTGTGTGTGTGTGTGTGTGTGTGTGTGTGTGTGTGTGTGTGTGTGTGTGTGTGTGTGTGTGTGTGTGTGTGTTGCAGAAGTGTTTTTCAATGTTAAAAAAAAGAAATACTTTTACAATACAAATCACATGGCTACCTCCCTTAGGAAAATGTCCAATGTCGGTGTTTTCCTTGGTTCACATGTGGCTTTGCAGCTGTGTGTCCGTTGGGAATTTCCCTGCAATGCCTTCTTATCCTATCTTATTGGAAAGGACACACTGTTTAGAAAAACACTTATTCAGTGCTGCTTGCTTAACAACAAGGGTGACATGGGGATATACGATCTCAGTAGGTGTCCTGAGCCTAAAATGTATAGAAACCATGGAAACACGATTGTTTAGTCGATGAATGCATGGAAATAAATCTGAACGCTTCAGACGCATATTCAGTTGCAAAGGCCCATTCAGGAGTATCAATCAATCAATGTTTATTTATATAGCCCAATATCACAAATGTTACATTTGTCTCAGTGGACTTCACAGTGTGTACAGAATATCAGTATGACAATACGACACCCTCCGTCCTTAGACCCTCACATCGTACAAGGAAAAACTTCCGGAGAAAACCCACAGTTTAAAGGGAAACATGGGAGAAACCTCAGTGAGAGCAACAGAGGAGGGATCCCTCTCCCAGGACGGACAGACGTGCAATAGATGCCGTATGTAAATCGAAAAGATAATACATTTACAACATAGGTAGTCCACATGTTTGGAAATGCATGTGTGTATAATAAGAAGATGAATCCACGAGGATGTCAGCAATCTTGTGGGAGCCATCAGTGAAGTGAGTATAAGGCAGTAGGACAGTTTCGTAAGGCTTTCTATTACGGATTTCATTGAATCCAGTCCATATTGGCCATGAAGACATTACCTTTTAAGTATGGCTCTAAAGGGAGAAATGGGCATTCAAATCTACTGCACACCAGTTGTTTTGTGCAAAATGTATTTTAAAAGACAGCTAAAGGTAATATTATCTACATCAGTTCATATTTGACTCGTACAAACAGGGCTTGTTTTGGAGGTGACAGTCATTAAACGATACATTTGCTTTCCCTTAGTGTTAAACATGCAGATCTGAACTTTGAATATGATTTTTATCACTGGAAGTGTTTGAGAAATCAAAGCTGCGGAGGACCAACGGAGAAACTGACAGACAGATGTTCAACATTGAAATGTCCGTCTCCAAACTCCCACGCAGCCTGTCTGTTAGAGTGATTGACTGGAGGTGCGTACACGCAAATGCTGTCAGGCTGACCATGTGTCTGCAGTCATCTCAGACAGGAGGGACACACACACACACACACGGGCTGGCTGGCAGACAGACCAAACGATGGCCAACAGACATAATCTAGAGGCAAAAAAATGGCTCTGGGATATCGGCTAGAAGATTTAAATCTCCACTGAGCAGCATCGTGGTGAGGATACGCGGTCAGGGATGGAGATGATAATCTTAATGGACTGGTCATCTCTCTGTGAGCCTGATTCACACACACACACACACACACACACACACACACACACACACACACACCACACACACACACACACACACACACACACACACACACACACACACACACACACACACACACACACACACACACACACACACACACACACACACACACACACACACATAGTAGGAGGGTTTATATATCTGGAAAGCTTTCTACTGCTCTCTAACTGAAATCAGCTTAAAGAGTGATTGGAAAGGAGTAAGAACTGTAAAAATAGTCCTCTTAGATATCTGGACGTAGCAGTACGGCTGAAAGTGGCTGAAGCAGAATGTCCTCGGGATTTTATCATTAGACTACACACAGAGATCAGGAATGAGACGCTAATGAGATGCTATGGTGTACTGCACAGAGATTGCTTATGGCTACTTTTCTGTGTGTGTGTGTGTGTGTGTGTGTGTGTGTGTGTGTGTGTGTGTGTGTGTGTGTGTGTGTGTGTGTGTGTGTGTGTGTGTGTGTGTGTGTGTGTGTGTGTGTGTGTGTGTGTGTGTGTGCAGCTTTATGACAGATGTCGTCTTAACTGGACTAATGGAAACCACTTCAGCCACTGCCTTTAGCTACACACACACACACAGACACACATAGAGCCCTGTGGCCATGTCTATAAGCCCAATCCACCTGAAGGCTAACATGAAGAGGCTCACTCCTTCATACGCACACACACGCTTTGTTGTCACATTTAGTCAACAAACAGACAAAACCCATTGCCTTAAGTAGAGTAAAAAAAATAGCTTTTGTCTCCATTTTGAACTAATTCTGATGCCTGTCACTTTTAAAGGCACTTTCTTATCTTAATTTGTCTAAAGTGTCTCTTAAAGAGCTTTGAATGGGAGAGAAATAGCCTTAGGACACTGAAAAGCTTTCAAGATTATTTTTGGGCAATGTATCTTTAGGTATTTGGTTGTACAAAAGAAACAGTGAGACAAAAAGATTTTAGGTGAGAGCAATGAGTTAAACTTTGGCCAGCTGAGTCACCGTTCCCCTAGCACTCCTGGAGGCTTGGCTTCAGCCCAGAAAGATCAAACATTGGCTAAACATGCAGGACAATGGCAGGGTTTTTGAATAAGATTAAATGCAAGGGTTCCTGCCAACACTTGGATGAGCTTAGAGATGACTTCTTCATATAAGGTTCCTTGAATGAAACTTCACAATTGTATGTTCATGTAAATATTAAGTATTGTTAGCCAATTTGTGTAGATTCACACTATCTTTTTCTTTTAATTGAAGTTGTTTGATTAGGTCCAAATAAAACACAAAACAAATTAAGATATTGAGTTAATCCACAGCCAGTAAACCAAGTCCTTTTAGAATTACACTAAAATAAACTGTAAAACTGCTTTATCCGCCGTTTAAACAGTAACGTTACACATGATAAAATTGTGCACTTACTTTGCTTGGAAAATAGTTGCAAGCAAGCAACCGAATTGTTTTTTTATATTAGTTTTTCAATTTTATCCGAATAGTGAAAATAATAGGAGCAATGTGGAACATCTGGCGCTAAGGCAATTATTGGCATACAGTTCGTTCATTTATTTTTCGTTCTTCATTTATTTAAATACTGTTTACTGTTACGGCTATGTTATTAAAAGTATTGTTGTTATAACAGAAATATGTGTTTTGTATCTTCAGGTTGTAAAACGTTATAGACGGAATTTGGAACCAGATTTAGTCCCCGGGCGCTGCACTGCGGCTGGGTTAAACGCAGAGGACACATTTAGTTGTAATGTATGCGAGTACTGAGACAATAAATAAATATAAATCGTAATAGTATGCTCTTTCTGCGCTTCTGCTTAACAGCGTGTTGTCAGGTGTCTCGGAGCGTGTTATGAACTTTTTTTTTTTTAAATTGTTTTATTAAAAAAAAAAAAAAGATCTCTCCGCACCGAATATTAGAATATTCCCTGTTGATTACTACCGAATATCCGGAGCCCGAAAAATGGTATTCGGAACAGCCCTAGGGCGTACACACGGAGCCGCAAATGTTTCGTCCTCAGACCTACCCACTTTGGGAGCCGTAATCAAAGGGTTCGGGCTCGGAATCCGCGTCTATACGATAGAGAACGTTAGCGGATTCAACGGATATCGTCTCCGTGTGGACGGGGCCTAAATTGAGTGTAATCTACTGAGATTTTTGAAGCCAATGCAGATCCTGGCAATAAACCTATTTCAGGAACCTGTCCTTCTTAATGTGAACCGACAGTATTTCTGCCTCGCTGGGTTTTTATTAGGTCTCTATTATTTTAGCATTTAATAATTTGTGTTCTGGAGCATAGCACTCCAAATCCTATATGTGACTCCCATACACGTACAAAATAAAAATGTAAAAAAGGAACACAGCTTAGTTGTGTTTTTTATTTTTAAGGATTAACCAGAATGTGACCTCCGCTGTGGATTTGTATTGCCTTTGATTTTTGTAACACAAAAAAGATCATATTTGCTTTGATTTTGTCACAGCAAAGCCTTGTGGGAGACACAACTCCACAGATGCACAGCGATCTCTCTGTACGTCTGCAGTGTGAAATATCTGCAGCGGATTTTACTAACCTGTCACTTCCACAACAAAAAAACAACTCCCTCATTAACAACCATCCGCTGTGTGTGTGTGTGTGTGTGTGTGTGTGTGTGTGTGTGTGTGTGTGTGTGTGTGTGTGTGTGTGTGTGTGTGTGTGTGTGTGTGTGTGTGTGTGTGTGTGTGTGTGTGTGTGTGTGTGAGAGACAGAGACAGAGACAGAGAGATAGACTGAGGGGGAGGGAAGATAGAAGATATGTGTGAGACAGAGGGAGAGGATGTGAAGTTGTTGGACATTGGGAAGGAGAAGAACAAGAAGAAGATGAAGAAGAAGAAATAAAATGAAGACAAAAAGGAGTAGAAGTAGAAGAAGAAGAATAAATGGAGAGGTGTGGTCGGCTACTGCAGGAACAAAGTGACTCAGCGCTCCTTTTATTAAAGACTGGGCTCAGATAAACAAACAGCACCTGGAAACTTCAAACCTCCCGACAGCTGTCTAACTACACAGAGACAGACAGAGACAGACGCACACAGCAGGGGAGACTCACACACACACATGGCACATAGATTAACAGACACACACGTTAGCAGAGTCTCTAAGACAAACCACAGCAAGAGCACTTCAAATAGTTCATCTAATAAATCAAGGTTGTCGTTGTAGAGATTATTCCCAGGGGCCAAATAGGCACATTTCCATGAAGCACCGGAACTAATATGACATTTTAGAAAAATATCACTGCATACTGCAATTTCATACTATCTTAATAAGGTGTAGTAGTACTTTAAAAGCCGTGTGATGGTGTTTTGGGTAAAGGTGAGATTTCTCATAGGTGCATTAACGACTATAAATGAGTCCAAATGGGATGGTTAGTAAAGATACATCAGATTCAAAATGGGATGAGAAAATGAGTTCAATCACAATAACAGATGTCTACAGATTGAAAACTGAAAGTGACAGCTAAGGTAAAGTTTGTTGGCTAACGATGACGACACTCGAGACTATGATGACGATGATGATGATGACTATGACGGATAAAGCTCAGCTCTTGGCTGGCCACTCATAACTCACCCTTCTCAGCGCGCCCCATGTGAGCTGGGTCCAACAGAAGCAAAGAAGCAGAGAATAATAACAAGACAGAATTAGATTGGAAAGCATGCACAGTGTAAAGTCACATACAAGAGAAAAGCAGTGTCTCTTTAGATGTGAAAGATCCACACTATACCCTCTCAGTTTTAGGGCAGCAACTTACTTTCTTTTTTAAATCAGGACCAAAATATAAACAATCCACCATCATTCAAAACACAAATAGAGAAATTGAAAGAGAGGAGAAGAAAATCCTCACAATTGCGACGTTGGAATTAGAGAACATTTGGCATTTTGCTTAAACAACGAATTCCTTTGTACCAATACACTAACAGAAAATCGACTAACTGTAGCAGCTTTAGTCAGGTATAACCTTTTCCTTATCTGCACTGTTTTGCCTTTTTTATAAGGAGGTTTTTGAACATCAATACTTCTTGTGGGACCAATCCACAGAGAGTCCATAGCGCTAAGTTAGTTAAAGCTGTCTAGTAGCAAAAGCTGAAAACAAGCTTTTTCTTACCTCTTCTTTCCGTATTGGATTATTCTCAACAGACAGTTTCTGGTTTAAATCTTAATTTTGCGTCTCACGTTGTCTTTTATATAAATTAGTTATTAGTTGAAGGTTAAAAGTAGGGATGCTCCGATCGATCGGCCGCCGAGAGAGCCGATCGCATGACGTAAAATGATGACGTAAAATACATGACACTTTTCTCTGTGTGCGGCAAAAGAAGCTCGCCAAAATGGCTTCACCGGTCTGGCAGTATTTTAAGGTGTCCGAAAATGACAATAAAATAGCGGTATGCAGAAATCCTGCAGCTCCACCCGCTGTGACGGACCGGTGAGCGGAGCAAAACACTAAGAGTTAGACCTAACAAAACACTGAGCTATTGTATCTACCTCAGGAACTAGCTAAACTAGTTATACATATATGTATTCTTCACTGTCGGGTCACTCATTACTGGATCAGCGAGCTGCATGAGACGATACTGACAGGCTGTGAGGAGAGAGAGAGAGAGGGGGAGAGAGGGGGAGAGAGGGCTTCCGCTCTTTTCTCCCGTGTTACTCTCCAAAGTTAATGCAAACCTGAATAATGTACTTCATTTGAATGTAATAATTATGTTGGTTGTTGTTTGTGGAAGCTCCAGTGAATGAGCCCCATTAGCTGAGTTTTAAACATCACTTTAAATGGAAGGTCGCCCCGCCCACTCAATCGGTATCGGCCGATACTGATTCCGGCGATCGACCCCAAAATTGGCAATCGGAGCATCCCTAGTTAAAAGCATAGCCTAGACGTAAAGCTGAGGAGGCCCCGACATGAGGCTCCTCAAACACATAAGTACATGCAGGCACAAAACAAAGTGTAATTGCTCAGCTTGGCTTTCTCCTAGAGGTTAAAGTACAGCTTGTTGAGAGTATGGACAACATTCAGGTAGTTTAAGAAAGAACCAGCAGCGACCAAATGACCAACAGCTTCAGAAATCATGCATAATTGAAGAAAACTCCCATTTGACATACCACGCACAAATCTAGAGTATTTGGGACAGTATGTTGACTTGCACGTGTTTCCTGACACCCACTGTAACCTTTGATCAACCTCGACCCTCTGCTTCACCTCATGGTAACCCAGACAATTATAGTTTTCCCAGGCCTGTCATCAGCTGCTTCCAATCCTCTCATCTCTTCAACACTTGGACACACACACAGACATCATATATATATATATATATCATTATCCACACACTAGACTACACAACTGGTACTGATGCTGCTCACATCTGTGTGAGTGTGAGCGAAAGAGAGTGTGTCTCCACTGTAATGTAATTAATCAACTGAGAGTGTTGATTACTTAATCTGTCATTAGCCAGCCATGTGTGCAAGTGTGTGTGTGTATTAGTGTGTGTGTGTGTGTGTGTGAGGCAGTAGGGTGTTTCTATGCCCCCTTGTACAGACAGCTGTGACCAGAGCCAAACAGGGCAGAGCAGAGATTGATGATACTGGACTAATACCATCATTCATCAGGGATGTGATATTTCAGGGATTGGGATTTGTTTTGGACGTGCTGCCTTCCTTCATTTCCAACGGGACTTTTACACTTTCTCGGTTCATTTCCTCCTCACTGACTGATGATTTACACCCAACATGTACCCGTTTCTAAAGGCTAATCCAGATATATCATTTGCTGCATCTCACTCCACCTGTTTGAAAAAGAAATTGAAAAAATGCCAACCAGATGACATCTGTGGCAAGCAGCAATGACATAATGCATTAAGGTTTGTGCGGGTTGATTAATAATGTAATCACCGTAGAGATAGCTATTGGATATGTGCACTGATTAAAATGTTACTTGCCAAACTCTGAAATATGTGCTTGAAACTTGCACAGTATTTGTTGGAAATGTTTCTTGCGACTACCAAGGCATCTTCTTGTAGTACTAACGCTTTTTGCTCAGCATGATGTTCTGAAAACCTGTCTCCATCATGTCATGTTCTCTCTCTCCCTCATTCTTAACTCTCTGACAACAGCAAGAGGCGAAAGGTTGCACCGCCGCTGCGTATCGCTAATCCATTTTTCAATACACACGCACCAATTCATTCATGCACACACACACACACACACACACACACACACACACACACACAGAGTCTAATGAGGGATTAGCTAATGAATTCTCTCAACAGATGAATTACATTTTACACACACACACGCTTGCACACGTGCACAGACTCCATCCCCAAACGACTGAAGATATGAGCCAGTACTTTGAGAGAGACGAGCTTTTTCAATCTATCACTAAATTGAAATCCGAAGTAACAGATTGGCTCTGGGCAAAGTGGCATTTGATTTAGAGAGAAGACATTAAGACGGATCTGAAGGACAGCGGACTGAAGCATTACTTTTAAAGAGAAAAATAAATAAAGCAGCCTTTGATTCGCTGCCATTTTACATGGCACGAGAAGAAAGAGGAGGCATTTTCACATGAGTCCAAATGAGAGGCAAACATTTCACATGCGCATCTTTGTGCCACTGTATTCCGGAGGGCTTAAAAGCATCGGCCTCCCTCTTTCTCTTTAAGTGACAGCAACACAAGAGTTGACACACACACAGGACATGACAGAGAAACACACACACACACAATCCCTCCTGCCGTTTTCACAGTCTCTTGAGTGGAGGAGATGCCCACGGCCAAAAACCAATGGTTGCTTTTCTTGTTTTTTTTTCTCCCCCTCCTCCTCCTCCCCCTCCTCCTCCTCCTTTCACTATCACTCTGTTTCTCCCGCCTTACTGGGGGAAAACACACCATTTTATTTCATCTTCCAAATGCGCCGAAAAGTAATTATAATTAAAACCAACTTGATTGTAATGTTGAAAATACTAAAATAACTTACCATTATTAAACAGGCTCAAATGTGGTGTTCGGCAGCAGCCATCTAATTTGTCTGGAGACACTAATGGAAAACAATTATTTCACTCCATTAAGATTAAAGACGCCTGGAATCTGTGTCACAGCTCCATCAGAGAGGAGACGGATTTAGAAAGTTGTCAAATTAACATAAACTCATTTAGACTCGTTCACATTTATTACACTGGCTTTGGGAAGCGATAGGCCAAAAACAAAACCGCCGCAAAACAGCACGAGAAGAAGAAACAAGGGAGAGGCGGATTTACGCCATAATTGATAGTTTGACTTTCTAAATGGGAAACTAGAAGATAAAGGAGGAAATGAGACACAAAAAGTGACTTTGTTAAAGAGTGACGGACAGTTTTGTATCCTTCACTGTGCTCTATTGTCCTTGTTTTTACAGAGACGACCACTGGTGCTGCAGCAACACACATCCCTGCTGTGGTTCTCTCGGATTTCCCTCATTTCGTCGCTTATGATCTAATAATCACACATATTCCCAGTGACAGTTCACACTGGCTGCATTAAAGATCCACCTATAAACCATATCAGCCCCGTCAGTTCAACATGTACTGAAAACAATCAATAAAAATGCTGTCAATCAATGACGGAAAAAACAGTGCTGATCTTTCAAATAAAGCATGCGCTGCAGGTCTTTGTAACAATAATTGAGTGAAAAGTAAACTCTTAATTTCCATCAATTAAGGTTCAAAGTGTATACAGAAAAGGGGATATCGGGGACATGTTATCCTGGGAACTTGGTGGTTTCAATGCAGCTATAACAATAATGTTCCTGGCATTTAAAATAAACGCTTTTCTCTCTGCAACACAACAAACTGCAAGTTCTGTTTTTCAACCCCCTTGTTCCACACTGATCAAAGCCCACCTCCCGCTCCCTGTAAAGCAGTATCTACTCACTAGTATTTACTTGCAAATTAACAGCACTCAGATTCCCAAAGAGGCCTCAAAGAAATTCCACACATTTGTTAGCCAGGGGGCCAAATGGCCACAAGGGAGGGGGAGAGGAGGGTATAGCAGGGCTGGGGAGAGGAGGGGTGGGGTGGGCAATACAACGTTCACAGATGAAGCGTTAATTAAATGTGTAATTTCTATGCAAATCATTAGCATTCCTAAGCGAACACTGAGAGAGAAAACGACACTTTTGTGCTATTTCTGGTTATTTCATGCTTTTCAATCGGGGCTTTGATGTGTCCTTTATTACAGCCATATAAGATGTTAGTATAATTGTGGAGGTCAGACTTGTAACAGCTGTGTGAGACTCTCTTTATCTGCCTGTGCATGAGTGTGTGTTGGATTTCAGAGACGAACAACTGCTGAATGTGGAAATAAAGCGCGCAGCAGCCACGCAGACAGCGACACAGTTACACAGAGTTTGCATGCACGGACATCCAGAGCTGCACAACATACACTGCGTCCTGCACCACGACACGACACACAGCTACAGGGTAATTCTCTTTCTCCAGTTCATTCAGCCCACTTTTGCGGGGGCATCGTCCCGGAGAGCATCACCAGTTGTTGCAGCGCGGACTCAAAGTGAATACGTGTTTTCAGCAGGGAAGCAGAGGCACTCTCAAACTGAAGTCAAGAAGACCCAGAATAAAAGGAGAGTTAAAAGTCACGGTCGAGGGGAAAGCACTCGTATGCATGTAGTTTAACTGTATCTATTAGGAATGGAATTGCGCACATAGTCCAAGAACTCACATCGTACATTTCCCCAGATTTCGTGCGTAAAAAGAGATGAAACCGGGGTGTATATAGAACAATAGGTAACTGATCCTCTCCATCTTTCCTCTACTTCAGTTCAATCACACCTTGCAATGATACAACCCATTCAATCAGACAGGCGATCGGGCTGTGTCCCTAACCATTAGGTTTTATCGCAAGTAAAGTTGGAGCAGAAGAGGACCGTTTGGTTTGCAGAGAGTATAAGCTCACCGTGGTTGCGAACACAAGCGATCATTGCATCCTATACAATATACGTTCCTCTTCAACCACTTGAAACACATCACAGACTAGATAATAACACCTTACAAAAACATTAGTAGACTGCACTAACATGCATTAAAGAAGAATACGATTATGAACAAATGATTCAAGTAATCACAGGATGGAAAACAGCATCAAATGCAAGATCACTGTAATACACAGACCCTGTACAAGTATTCATTGTGACACGATGTGATATTATAGTTAATAGATGGTGATCTCCGTGCACACAGTAACTTTTTCTCCATTCATGCGCCGTCACGCGGCTGCACGGAGGAACGATGTTTCCCACTGTACACTGCCGTTCAACCGTAACCCCGTGCAAATACATGTTTCTTATTGTAGCCTTTGGTGCTTTGAAGTGCTAACGTCAAACAATCGTTTTATACAGAACATCCTCACTCCGGGATAAGTGAACACACTGGAAATAATGCAACTTTGTTTTTAAGATTAGTGTTCACAATCCAAACTATGAAGTCAGTGTAAATGTTAGTCATTTGTGCAAGTGAGACCGACATACTTGGCAAACAGAAATGAAACAAGAGGCAACTCACTCCGGCTTTAAATGTAACTCGCAATGGAACATTTTTCATTTTAACAGTGACAAAAAGCACCTTTACGCCTAAAAAAATGCACGTCTCGCTTCCGAGAGTGATTTAAAACATCCTCAAAGCGACAAAACAGACACGACAGTACGTTTTCAACACGGAGGCTAACTTTTCTCCTGCACCTAAACACACCTGTCATGGATTCATACGCTTACAAGGTTGCAGGAAATGAGGAAATAGTGCAAACTTTACAAACAGAAAACATTATTAACAGCCTATTGTTCATGTTTTCGTCCTTACCTGTCGGTATCTGCCCGGACACGTTAGCCGAAAAGAGAAACAGGAGTCCCAGGAATACGGGGAAAAGTGTATCCATGTTTTCAAACGTGGCCGTGTGAGAGTCTGTAACAGTTTTTCCCCGGAAAAGTTTTTCCTGCGAGTGTTCTCCGTTCTCTCCTCCGTCTTCAGTCTTCTTTATTTCTCTCTTTAGTGGGTTGTTGTTATTATTATTCCTCCTGGTGTGGATTCAGAAGCTCCATTCTGTCTCCGGTTTCTCTCTTTTCGCTTCCTACGGGCTCTCGCGGACACTACACTTTGTTTCACGCGGAGTGAGAAAGCGCGAGGGGGAGAGAGCGAGCGCAGCAGAGAAAGTGCGTGACGTCACGAAGCAGGAGTTGATTGGAAAAAAAACCATACAAAATAAAAACACACAAATTAAAGAAATAATGTAGGAACTCTAATAGTACCTGTCATGTGTAATAGACTGTAATAAACGTTTCTTTATAAATCATTTTTTCATCAGTCATTTTTACATTTCTTGTATTTTATTAGTTTAAATTATTGACATTATTTATTTTTCATCAAATACAAAACTTTTAATTAATCGCTCATTATGCGATAAAAGGTTATGTTTGATCAAATGTTAATAAGATGTGGTGTTTGTTAGGCAATATTGTACAAGAGAAGGTAAACAAATAAGCAGCATGTTGCTTGAATGTTAACATATCAAAAATAATCAGAATCAGAATACCTTTATTAATCCCACAGAGGGGACATTTGCAGCGTTACAGCAGGAAAGAGCCACAGACAGCTTAGTGTTGCATATCTTACATGCGTTAAAAAAAGTACTAAGTTATAATATAATAAACAATATGCTAAAAAAAAGATAAAAACTAAAAAAGTTACATAATTTTCAAAAATACAGATCAAAAACAAATCAAATCTACAAATCAAATCCTGTAGCAGTTCTTATGATTTAACAGCCCGGTATATTGCAGTTATTAAAGATGGCGTATATATTGCACACAAAGCACATATTGCACATAGTTTGACGGTATTTAACAGCAGCAAGTTACACAATTTACAAAATACAAGATACATACCTTGTAACAGTAACAAGTGATCTACTAATTAAATTAATCAGTTATTATACTATAGCATCCTGAAAGGGCCATTCTACACGATGAGAACCGTTTTTTTACTTCAAATCCTAAAGTAACGTATAATGTATTTTTACTTGTGATGAAGAATGGTTTTGGTTGTATTGTTTCGTTTAAGTAAACCGAGTACAATCTAGAAAATGTAAATTTGTCAGCCTAAAAAGGTAATAATATATAAAAGTTGCCATCAGTTCTTGTTCCACTCCCCCCTAGTGGCCAGAAATATATGTTAGCAGACATTTAAACATTCAAAACACTTGCAAATACTAAGTACAAAGGAGCAGCACTAGTTGGCCCCTTGAGAACAGTTTCTGACACAACAATATGTATAATTCCTGGCACAGTCCAGGACTCCTGTCCAACTCTGGGCCCCTACCATTCAGCTGCCAACACCTCAAAGGCATCCTGCTAATAAACCATATACAGAACAGCATAGAAATCAATAGAATCAGTGAGAATCGTGATGTGACAAGGTACATTTACCCAAGTACTGTACTATAGTTTTGGGGGTTTTGTTAATTACTTGAGTATCCATTTTATGCATAAGCAATAGCTCACGACAGGCCGTTGTATATGGTCATTATACCACAGCCAAACTGCCACCACAGCCAAACTGCCACCACAGCCAAACTGCCACCACAGCCACCAACAGCCACCACAGCCAAACTGCCACCACAGCCACCAACAGCCACCAACAGCCACCACAGCCCAACTGTATACAGTTAAATCGACCGGACTTCTTTCTGCAGATGTGAGCGTCCTTAACAACGGTCAATAAGTCCTTGCGGCACATTATCCCTTTCATGTTTCCATCTTAAGCTTTGTTAGTTAGTTAATTTCGTAACGGACGTAATGCAGTTGGGTTGTAGCTTTTCTCAGACGCGGAGGGATACTGACTTTTTGTGAAAAGTAACTACAATTCTACCCGTGATATACGCTCATTATAGGGCTGTGCAATTAATCGTATTTTAATCGCGATTACGATTATGGCTTGCGACGATTATGAAAACAGCATAATTGACAAAATACGATTATTTTGCTGGGTGCGCTTTCGCCCCTCCCTAAAAGCCCACTCGGCCACGTGGGAGTGACATGTGTTGTGAGTGTTCAGCGCAAGCGAAGATGTCAGAACAAGAGCAGCAACTAGTTAAAAAGAAGGGTCGCGGGGAGATTCCCAGTCGATCGTGAGATGTGTCTAAAAATAGAACAACAATATTCTGTTTTATCGTTAATGTCCTATAACATAATGTTCCCGTGCCAGAATAATTTACTTGAACGCATCAAAGCTTTGTGATTGGCCGGCCTCACCCCATGTGTCCGGGCGTGGCTGGTGAGCAGTGCACTAGTTCGCTGACGTTGTCCGTGTCAACAGCATGGATGGTCAACAGGAGTGACAGTCCGCACACACACAAGACCGCAATTATGGCTGAAGCAAAAAAGCCCAAAATATATAATTTTCACTCCAAGTGGGAGGATCATTATTTTTGTATCTATTCCAATTCAAAGTCCATCTGTCTCATCTGCAATGCGAGCGTGGCTTTATCGAAGAAGGGTAATTTAGGAGCGGCATTTCAAAACAGTGCACAAACGCAACGAGACGGAATTCCCTCCTAATTCTGCCCTACGCTCCAAAAGGGGAGGGGCCTGAAAGTCAGTGTTCTTGCGAAACACATGAAGTCTTTCGAAGACGGCGAAGTTGTGAAAGAAGCTTTCTTGGAGGCTGCGACGCGCTTTTGTGGGACAGTAAAAATAACAGCAGCATTTCAACAGGTTTTTGATATAATAAAAACTCAATTTAGATACCGTTATTAATCTGCTGTAAGTTTTAGTTTGTTTGAATTTATTCATGATAATTATTGTACAAAATGGTATAAGAATGCAAACATTAAGATCTGTGCTGTTTAAATTGATTATAGTCTATCAGTTCAGAAACTAGTGTTGCTTGCATCCTATTTTAAAGGCATTTCTTTTTATACTTTATACTTTTTATACTTTTAAAATGCAACAAAAAATGGGTTTGATTCTATTAATGTTGTCTTTTTTATTGCACCGTTGCTGCAGATTCCTGTGTAGCTTCAGATCTGAGTTGTCTTATTAGTAAGCCTAATTTATACTTTTGTAGCAACATTATTTTTATATAATGGCAAAGAAAGGGTTCTTCAGAGTCTTTTCTTTTTGTCCTGTGTCATATGTGGCAGCACTGCCACAAGTTCCTCTTCAGAGAGGGTCTTCAGTACAGGTGGCAATATCGTCACCTGCCTGCGCTCATCTCTGAAACCAGACCATGTCAACAGGCTGGTGTTTCTTGCGAACAATCTTTAAGAGATGACATGAGCAGCCCTACCAGCATTTGCCATGGTGGCCTAAACATTTTTATTTGGTCTTAAATTGTAGTTCAACATTTATTTCCTGTTACTTCTGGACCATGACGGTTGGCCAGCCTTCAACGTTTAACTGAGTGGAATATGTTGAATATGTTTTACCAAAATGTTGGCTATATGTTAAGGAGTGTTCAGTAGGTTGTGACAGTGCACTGCAACATGTTTGATTTCATTTATTTTGGTCTAATTTATTTTTATTTATCATATTAATATATGTTTAGTATGGTTTTGGAAGTGCGCTCCAACACATTTATTGATCTTGTTTATTGGTAAAATATTATTTGTTTTAAAGTTCAATAAATGGTCAATGAATAATCGTCAAAATAATCGTGATATCAATTATTGACCAAATAATCGTGATTATGATTTTTGCCATAATCGCACAGCCCTAGCTCATTATATCACGGCTAAGAACCAATCAGATTTCTTGATTGACTGGTCCGTTTTATAATTCTTTATATACTCTACTACAGGGAGAAATATTGCACATTTTACTCCACTCCATGTCTTTGACTCATGTAGTTACTATTTACGTTTTGATCAATATAATACTAATTTACTCAGCATAGTAGTATCCAAAATCAAAAACAACTCTTTATTAGCCAATCTTCACAATTAGTACTTTTAATTTTGATACTTTAGTACATTTGGCTGATTCTGTACTTTTACTTAAGTAACATTTTGATCTCCAGGCTTGTTTTGACTGTGGTATTTGTACCTTTCATAAAGTATTTTCCCCACCAGTGAGTAGAACCCACACCTTCTGCAGGTGAGAGGGAGACACTCAAAGAAACAGATGTTTGTGTTATTAAGTCTGTTATTTAGTACAGGAAGACTTAAAGGACACATATAAGAGCTGCAGGTAAACAAATCAGTCTTTCCTAGACACAAGCCAGAGTGCTTGGATCTGCAACGTCATATATAACGCCAGGAGGGGCTTCTTTTTGATTTAAAGGAGACCTTGTGGTCGCTTGCTGGACTGTGAAACGCTTCCATCGTTTTTATTTCTGCTAAGACCCTTTCTGTCAAGAAAATGATTTAAATTACTGCTGGGTTTGCTTGAAAGATGACCTTTATATCACTGATTTCACACCATAAAACTGTGAACCTTGCACATATTACTGTATACTTTGCACATTTCTTTTAAACGTTACCTCTATTTCACAGCTCTTCCACTTACAATTCTGGTACACTGCACTATTGTCTTTTCTATAGTAATTTTATAGTAAATTACTTTTACTCTATTGTTTGGTTCTTCTTCTTTTTCAAACTCATACCTCTAACTGTTTCAGTTTGCACCATTTTACACCAAAGACAATTACACATTTGCAAATCTAATTGGCATTAAACCTTATTCTGATCAGCAGAGTATTTAACACATTTTACATATTTCCAATTCATGTTCTGGACTAACAATTAGCTTCTGTGGGTACTTGTTCATAACGAACTATCTGAGTTTGCATGAGGTTCTGCATATTTGTGGTTAAAACAAATGATTTGCCCACATCTGCACACAGTGGTGACAGCCATGCGTGTCAAAGTGCGTCTGGATGACATCATGACAGGCGCCTGCCAAAAACACAAAATAGATGTTATGATTTGGTACACAGCTGAGCTAAAAATATGTGGTATGGATGGAAATGTACAAGCAGGGAACCGCCGCGTATCATCTTAGTGTGTTTTGTCTTTTAGTGCCACCTCTCCCACATGAAAGGTGTGAAAAAATCTATTCTCTCAAAGTTTCGTGCTGTGAAAAACTAAAATATTCACACAGGCAAACTTTGGAGCTTTATTGCATTGCTGGATTTCTTGTGTTGCTGATAATCATGGGTGTTTTCTGACTGTTTGTGCAGTACATGTGACTGTTTGGCCTTCAAATAAACCTAGTTGCCCTGTTTCTAAATACCACTCTGATGCTACTACTTTGCTTCAAAATGTGAATTTGCTATCGTTACACTGTGCCGGTACCCTGTCATTATAGACAACAGTGTATCCTCACTGTTTGCTGAAGGTGCAGGTTCTAGGTGGTTATTTGCAGTTATTTTCGCCCACACACTGCTATCAATTCATAGTTTTGCTTATGCGTAGATGCAGACAGCTTTTATATTTGCGAGTTTGTGGGCTGAAATCATCTAAGCATATCTGTACTTTGAACTCAGAAATGATTTTGCATGGGTATGTACAGCAGAAACATCTGTATTTGCACTCATCAATGTCTGTGTTGCCTTGTCCAAATATCAAAGGGTGTTCATGTGCATCTGAAGTACACAGATACAACTGGTTTGGAAAAGATTCACTCTCAATGTCAGATATTCTATTCAGTGCAATATAACACAAACATGTGCTGAGGAAGATTGTACACATTCACATACCATGAAGACCAACCAAACATCGTCTATCTCAGTGGGAATTCTGGTCTGCAAAGATGTTTGTCTCTCTCCCATCATTGCTTTTATCCCTCACATAGATAAAAAACAACATGTTGCAGCACTTATTGGGCTTCAGCTAAAGCCAGCCGAGAAAAACATAGCAGGTAGTCATCGCTGTGTAATGACAGATCTGGTGGACAGAGCATTGGTCTACAGAAGCACAAATCCCTGTGCTGGGAACGGACAGAGAGCATAAATAGATGTTTTAGTTGGGACCAGGGAAGGACCCCGCTTGACCTCAGTGCCGGTACATTGTATCTTTGCGGGCAAATTCCAGCAATCTTACCTGTCACAGCACTCACTGGAGCTCACCAGTAGCTCAATGCAATTTTGAGTCGAAATGTACCATCCATCGTCTGGACTATGATGGATTGCAGAGAAGACTCTTGTGTTTTAAGACCAACAACCAGTTATCAAAATAAATATCCAACATGTACAATGCCTTTCTAGCCACTCTAGCAGCATGGCTCAAAGAAGGCAATGTCAGTCTTTACTTCAGCTGAAATATCTTAAAAGCTATTGGATCGATCATCATGAATGTTTGTGCAAATATACCCAGGTTCCTCAAAAGTAAAGTCTACTAAACATATATGAGCTTTTCTCTAGTGCCCTCATCTGGTTGACATTTCTGTTTTTAGTTAAATAAGTTATATTATATATATATATAATATATATTATGTGAGGGAAGTAAACAAAGGAGTCCAATGGAGGTGTTTCAGGCAGGGGGGGGGGGGGGAGTGTGCGGGAGAGAAACTTCCTCTGGAGGCAACTTTAGGATTTTAGCTTATCATATCTTCAGCAGTGTTAATTAGCAAAAGTTAACATGTTTAGGCTAAAAGTATGCATGTTAAACATCCGAATGTTAACATAGCATTGGTTCTTATAGTCCTGGTTTCTGACATGTTACACAACACATTTTGACTGTGCAGCCAGCTCTGTGTCTCTCCTGTCTGTCCCTCTGACTTGATTGACAGCTCTGTTATTCTTCCGTCTTATTCCCAACTGTTAAGGCAGGACAACTTCTTCCTCCACTGTCTGTCTGTCTGTCATATGCCTTATTTGAAAATAGACACGGGGAAGCCAATAGTTACCTTGTCCTCTTTCTTCAGGTAGATTTAGAAAGCTGAATTGTACAATACATTGAAAATTGGAAAGTGAAAATCAGGCTGAACCTCATATCTCAGGCTGCTCTGTCTTTTTCAAATAAAGCTTCGAACATCCCCACATCCTTTTTATGTACTGTATATGAAATGGGTTTGATATCTAGAAATGTAAAGTTGACTTGACTTGAATTTATGGTAAAGGATTGACTTATTTTATTAAATTGATTATGACTTTTTACAGTAAATGTGGGCATATCTAAATCACAAGATTAGGCCTTCAAAGAAAATCCATACATCTGTGAAGTATATCGTAAAAATCAAGTAATTAAAAAAGATTAATTAGTTGAATAGTTTCATATTTCTAACGTAAAAAATGAAAATGAAAATTGCAATAAAAACAGAGCACATACAGCAGAGCCTTTTAAAAAGCAACCTAAGATATTGATATGAGGGGGCCGGAAATTAAAAGAGAGGTTGAAGACTCGAGAACTCGAGGTCGTCCATTTGATTTGGCTGGAAATGAATTAAAAGTCTGAAAAGAAGCGGCAACTTGATTTTTTTTATTTTGCATTTTGCAAAAGGTGCAACCTTCACTCTGTGGCGATGAATGTGAGGTCCTTCCAATGCAAAACAAGTATTTCAATATTTTAATTACCCGGTACAAAAAGTTCAATTAAACTGTAAAAAAGAAAACTTGACACTGTATTTTCCTGTGATTCTGATCTGAGATTTTACTGTGCAGTTAATTTGCCCAAACAGAAACAATCTGATCAAAACATTTGACAACATGTAAGAAGCTCAAAGGGGCTTTAACAAATACATGATGAAGTCCCTTGGTTATATAAAAAAATTGCTTCACAATATACCGGAAAAAAACAATAAATGCAATACTCATTATTTATTAAAAAAAAAGATGTACCCTGAAAAATACACTGATGCCCTGAATAAACAGTAAACAGCTTGTCCCTCAGCATTAGTACAGTAACAGGGGAAGGTAGGTAGGTTTAGCGCTTATCTGTCAGTTACTTGTGAAACTTTGTTTTGGGAAAATTATACACTGAACAAAAATATAAATGCAACACTTTTGTTATTGCTCCCATTATTCATGAGATGAACTCAAAGATCTAAAACATTTTCTAAATACACAAAATAACCATTTATCTCAAATATTGTTCACAAATCTGAAAAAATCTGTGATAGTGAGCACTTCTCCTTTGCCGAGATAATCCATCCCACCTCACAGGTGTGGCATATCAAGATGCTGATTAGACAGCATGATTATTGCACAGGTGTGCCTTAGGCTGGCCACAATAAAAGGCCACTCTGAAACGTGCAGTTTTGCTTTATTGGGGGGGGTCTGGGGGGGTCCGAAAACCAGTCAGTATCTGGTGTGACCACCATTTGCCTCACACAGTGCAACACATCTCCTTCGCATAGAGTTGATCAGGTTGTTGATTGTGGCCTGTGGAGTGTTGGTCCACTCCTCTTCAATGGCTGTGCGAAGTTGCTGGATATTGGCAGGAACTGGAACACGCTGTCGTATACGCCGATCCAGAGCATCCCAAACATGCTCAATGGGTGACATGTCCGGTGAGTATGCTGGCCATGCAAGAACTGGGATGTTTTCAGCCTCCAGGAATTGTGTACAGATCCTTGCAACATGGGGCCGTGCATTATCATGCTGCAACATGAGGTGATGGTCGTGGATGAATGGCACAACAATGGGCCTCAGGATCTCGTCACGGTATCTCTGTGCATTCACAATGCCATCAATAAAATGCACCTGTGTTCGTCGTCCATAACATACGCCTGCCCATACCATAACCCCACCACCACAATGGGCCACTCGATTCACAACATTGACATCAGAAAACCGCTCACCCACACGACGCCACACACGCTGTCTGCCATCTGCCCTGAACAGTGAAAACCGGGATTCATCCATGAAGAGAACACCTCTCCAACGTGCCAGACGCCATCGAATGTGAGCATTTGCCCACTCAAGTCGGTTACGACGACGAACCGGAGTCAGGTCGAGACCCCGATGAGGACGACGAGCATGCAGATGAGCTTCCCTGAGGCGGTTTCTGACAGTTTGTGCAGAAATTCTTTGGTTATGCAAACCGATTGTTGCAGCAGCTGTCCGAGTGGCTGGTCTCAGACGATCTTGGAGGTGAACATGCTGGATGTGGAGGTCCTGGGCTGGTGTGGTTACACGTGGTCTGCGGTTGTGAGGCCGGTTGGATGTACTGCCAAATTCTCTGAAACGCCTTTGGAGACGGCTTATGGTAGAGAAATGAACATTCAATTCACGGGCAACAGCTCTGGTGGACATTCCTGCTGTCAGCATGCCAATTGCACGCTCCCTCAAAACTTGCGACATCTGTGGCATTGTGCTGTGTGATAAAACTGAACATTTTAGAGTGGCCTTTTATTGTGGCCAGCCTAAGGCACACCTGTGCAATAATCATGCTGTCTAATCAGCATCTTGATATGCCACACCTGTGAGGTGGGATGGATTATCTCGGCAAAGGAGAAGTGCTCACTATCACTGATTTTTTCAGATTTGTGAACAATATTTGAGAGAAATGGTTATTTTGTGTTTATAGAAAATGTTTTAGATCTTTGAGTTCATCTCATGAAAAATGGGAGCAAAAACAAAAGTGTTGCGTTTATATTTTTGTTCAGTGTAAATGATAACAAAACCAAAATTGTGAAAGGAAAAAAGGACAGGAGTGTAAAGCGAATATGCCGACTTCTGAAAGCTAAAAGCAGGTGGAGGTGGAATCAAAACTAAATACCACTGCTATATGAGAGATAACGACAAAACAACTCTGCAAAAACCTTCTGTTCAAAAAGTAAATTAAAAAAATAAAACAAATCTATTGAGCAGGCATAAATAAAAAACTAATCTTTGCGAAAACATTCATTCTCAGACATTATTAAGGGATCTGGCTTTTCAGAAAGCAATTTTTTACAGATATTTCTGCACACCCACATCAAATTTAAACTTAGATTGATCGGTAGTTAGCAAAACCTTGATGTGTTAAATCTAGCCTGATGTCGTCCAGTTGAGTCGCTCTAAAGTCCCATGGCACGTACATTGAGTAATTCAGGTCTCTGGATTCTGTAGATCAAAAAAACATTTAACATTTTCTTTTTAAAGCTCCGCTAACAGTTTAGCATGCAAGTTCATTCTTGACCTTTCAAATATCAAGCAGAACATAACTTTAACCACATCCCACATTCTGCATAATTATGGATCTGTTGACAAAGAAGATTAGAAGCTGTTATTATTTATTTTTAATGTAATGAAGCAACAGTAAACCTTGACTGATGAAAACCATGTCATATAGCTCAACACTCCAAAACAAGATTGTGCGCTGACACCGAGTGTGAATTGTTTGTCAAAAAACTATTTTCAAGATCCAGAATGAACTTTCATGCTTGAATGTAAGACAAAACCGGCAAGGAGCCATAAAGGTGCCATGGGTGTAATCATAACACATATCCACTGAAGAAGATTGTGTGATATAAAGCTCAAGCATTTAGTTTTTTGCATAAGTAAGACCAATTATTTCAATGCAAAGCTTAAACGACTTAATATAAAGGTGTCTAGCTATGTGTTCCTAGCATTGTTTTATTGGTATTATTTTTTATCCAACATCTTAAAATCTGAACTTTAAGACATCATTTAATTTACTTTCAAGTCTCAAATGAGTCAGGATTTTCATAGCATTCAAGTCCCAAGATTCAATTTGATGGCCAAAGTCAGACTCTGGTCCAGGTTCAAGTTTAAAGTCTCCAGCTTTGGTAATATGAACATTTCTGAGCCAAGTTTATTATTAATTCAGTCAATTCCAATGAGTATTTTCCTAACTTTTCTCGACGATAAAATATTCTGCATTTGAATTATTAGAGGAGCAGAGAATGTTTTATTTTTGCAGACAGAGTTGGCAAAGCTCCACGTTAACACACATGCACCGAGTTAAACCTTTTGGGGTCTGTGAGCGGGAGATACGCAGGTTCATGCTCAGATTGAAGGTCGCAGCTGTGGCAGAAAACCGCTGTGAGTGTGTTTATATCTGGAAGAAATAAAAAAGTTTGTGTGTGTAATTTTTTTCTCATACATACTCAGGACTGAGGTATGTGGGAGTGTGCGATTCTCTGCACACTTGCGCCACACACACACACACACACACACACACACACACACACACACACACACACACACACACACACACACACACACACACACACACACACACACACACACACAGACACATAAACTAAGAAACCAGAGCCAGTTTTTCAACTCACCCTTCAACATGTTGAACGAGCTGAAGAAAACATGTGTCTGAGTTCAAAATGACCTCGCACAAGAAAATAGACAGAAGAAGCAACCAGATATCCTCTGTACATTTGATAATCAAAGTCACCACTTTGATGGAGCTTTGGCTCTGGCTTTTTGACCGATAATGCAAATAGGATATGTTTTGCGAGAAATGATCATTGTCAGATTTTTTTAGAGGATCTATATTAACTAAATAATGTTATCATGTCTGTAGAATACCTTTTATAGGGCTGGACCTTTCTGTAGTGCCACAATACATTCAGAAGATATTTTTGGCCAAATGTTGCGCTTACTACGAATTGAATATTGCGATTTCAATGAAATGTCGATTACAGTTTTTCTCGATTGCTAACACACTAAAATGCTACATAAAGCACAATTATTTTAACTGACACTCAAAGAGCAAAACATCGGCTCAAATCTCTAAAACTCTAAACACGTTTTCAGCTTTTCACACAATTTGCAAATCAACATGGCACTTTTTGCAAACCACTGCACACGTTTCTCCACGTAAGACACAGGAATCTGACATAAAGTCACGTGTGAGCTGGTTTAAAACACTGATATTCAAAATGCCTCACACATGGACCAATGATCAAGAAACACGTTCCACCTGACCAAACACCTGATGGCATAATTGTTGGCACTATAAAAAGACCACAGGTGAGTACTTTCTTACAGCAACAATGGAAGCCAACATGGAGGCAAGAGCAAGAGGAAGAGCTGGGCTGAGAGTGAGAGGAGGAGGAAGAGGTGGGGTGAGAGTTAGAGGAGGAAGAATGAGAGGTAGAGGTAGAGCTAGAGGGAGAGGACGTGGACAAAGAAGAATATCTCAAATGAAATGAAATGTTATCAACCATGGTTTGACGATGAGAGAGACAGAGGGTTCAGCCGAATCTAAGCCGATTTACTGTCGCCTCTGTAATCCGGACACTTAGACTTGAAAACAGGTTATAGTTACCAGTTTGTATCTCTGCATAATTCATGATATATCAGAGCTTATATCTGTTGTGTGAAACGTATTTACTTCATTACTGTAATTGAATTGTTGGCATGTTGCATACTATAACTGTACAACAATCCTGCACAATGTACTGGTAAACTTACTTGTATGCAACACAGATACTGACCGACCACTATGTCTTTGTTGTTTATCTGAAGGACTGAGAAACAAGGAGGTGCAGGTGGGCTAAGGATTTCCAATGAAGCAGGAAGCAGCAGTTACAAACTGGGTTTTGGCAAACAATGCATCACACTTAGAGAGATCCGAAGCATAGTAACTATGTGCTGAGATGCATGTTGCACAAAGTTATCTTTGAATAAAATGTGATTTTTGAATAAAATGTGATTTTTTTCCACAACTCATTTGTATTTCTTCATTTACTGTATTTCTGTATAAGCAAGCAATCTTTCTCTGCAGAACCCTCTCTGTACAGAGCATCGCCCATACAAGATGAACGTGCTTTAGATTATGCTCAGCAGTGTGTAGTTGGGTGGTCAGACAATCTAGTATTATGAATGTTGTGTGTTATATTTGGTGCAGAAGTTTGCATTTGGTTAGTGTTTATGTAGTTTTGAGTGAAGTTCTTCATTTAGCAGGAGAAATTAGTAGTTTTGCACTTTGGGTGTGTGGTTTTGTGAATTGTGTTTTGTGTTCTGAGAAACTGAGCAATTTAAAAAAAAATGTGTGTTAGCAATCGAGAAAAACTGTAATTGTGAAGATCTATTGTGTGTGTGTGTGTGTGTGTGTGTGTGTGTGTGTGTGTGTGTGTGTGTGTGTGTGTGTGTGTGTGTGTGTGTGTGTGTGTGTGTGTGTGTGTATGTGTGTGTGTTTGTCCAGGCTGGCACTGCACACGCATGTCTGTTCTGCCATTACCATGACAATGCCCACCATGCCAGGCCAACACCATATGGTTGCTATGGTAACGTTCCATTTTCTTTTTGGCTGATGCCTGCAAACCAGGTGTATGTGCCAGCTGGTAACGACAGGTGGATGGTGGGAGTGAGTGTTCCATGTGTGTGTGACTGTGTGTGTGTGTGTGTGTGTTTGTGTGTGTGTGTGTGTTGTATCTGTTTTAGAGCAGATAATCCAAAAACATTGAGGTTCCAGGAGTCTGAATAACCCAGAGAAGAGACATTGTTTATTTATTATTCCGAAAAGGGATATTTTCAAAAGTATCGATGTATCATTTGTACCTTTTCCCTTTATCTTTAGGGCCCTGACAAAATAATATAACAGTTAGCTATCTGGCGCTAAAGGGCCAAATGTGGCTGACATTCGCCTGTATTTTTTGGAGAGCCCAGCAGTGTTGGTTTGGTTGGCCTATATCTGCTTCTGCTCTGCCAATTCAGCATTTTGTGGCAGAAACACAGCGAGAGTGACCTGTCTGAGTGGGAGTTCAGCCTCTATAAAGTGCAGTTGTTTTAGGTGAACGTTTGTAAGTTTGCATTTGAAACAAGACTGTTTTCTCACTGTCTGCAGCGCTCTACATATGCTGCACAAAGTCTTCTTGTTGTGTTTGGTAACTTTTAGCAAAACATTCTATCCATTGGACCACTCGTCTTTGAAATGTGAGAGGTTTGGAGTTGTTTTATAAAAAAATCTGTTTTCATTCAACCCTAATGTTGACATCAATGGTGTCCTGTAGAGTTCTTATGTAAAAGCTATGTTTACATTCAGTGTTAAACACAAAACATGTTGAATGCTTTTCCTTCCTCATAAAAGACTTCCTGAATAATTAAAATGTCTCCATTGTTAACTTTAACAGCTGCAAATCCAATCCTGGTACAACAGTGAAGGAACCAGTCAGTAATGTGAATGAGAACCTGACTGACCTACTTGCATGACTTGTTATCATGGCAGCTACTTTTGAGCAGGGTTGTTGATGGAAGTTGGGTGTGTGTATTTGTTGGAATGTATCAATATTGCCACATATCAAACTGACTGCATTATTGAAATAGTTCAATGTGTCTCCTTCTACAGTTTGATCAACCAGTTCAGAAATTATTGCTGCAATGTAAACTAGACTGAGAATGTGACTTTGCCGCACAAGCAGAAGACTTTACTGCCTCAAAATGAAACTATACTGAACAATAAAGCAATATAAAAATAAGTTGGTCTTCTGAGCACCGCCTACAAATGTTACCTGCCTCAAAAAAACATATACAACGTTACAATTGTTGCACAAGCATTATGTGAATAGTCAACATTACATTTATTTTCTTATCTCTTGCAGTAAATTGAAGAACTTAAGTTACACAAGTAATGACATAACTGTTATTTAGTCTCTGCAATGTGATAACTGAATATAGACAGATTAAATTATACTGCATTACAGACAGATGTAATGTCATAACAGTTTTACACAGTTTAGTACAGTCACCTTCACATCAACTGAATGGAATGTCTTTCACAGGTTCTAGAATGTAGAATATGTGCTTGTGGAATGTTGTCTGATAGGAGGATTGATTCAGGGTGTGATCGTTTATACAGCTAAATCCACTAAAATGAGAGTGTTGTTGTTCGAAGAAACAAAGCGAATTAAATGCCAGTGGCGAGCCGTGACTTTTATACCTAGGCCCTCTGACCCCCCCCCCCCCCCCCCCCCCCCCCCCCCCCCCTCAACGTCTTGCTAGTGCGTTGCATGATGGTTAGTCATTTTTGTCCGACTTGCTCTGGAGGCCCGCCTACATGAGACGTTGAAATCTCGCGGGACAAAGACGCCCGCAGCCTTGAGAGCGAGGCGCGGCGCGGCGGCGCAGTTGCTCTCCACGGGCTGCGGAAGCGAAATGCTTGATGGGAAACGACTCGCTGGTATCTCGAGCTGAGCGCTCATTGGTGGTTTTTACCACGTGCTGGTGATGAAACTCTCCAATTGGCTCGGCAAAAGTTTGTTGTTTTGTGTCAGTTTTACGTCGCCACATCCATTCCCATTTTTCATCATTGTTCCACAATGTTTATCATCATTAAATTAATATCCATATATTTTATACTATACTTGCACTGCTTACCGTTTCATACTTTATATATCTTAGCATATTCATACACACTGTTCATACTGCTCACAGGCTGATATCTAGTGTATTCATACCCCTCACTGTTTATTCATCATTCAATTCATTCTATATTTTATTCTGTAGATTGTGAACATTACTTTTCACTTTACTGCTTGTTGCACCTGCTTAGAAGCTAAACTGCATTTCGTTGTCTCAGTACCTGTAATATGTGCAATAACAATAAAGTTGAATCTAATCTTGAGCAGGAACAAATGTATTTACTTAGTACATCTGACATTAACGATTAAACACATGTGCATTCTTTATAAATGCAAACCGAGTCAAGCCGACTCCGGAGGTGGCGGTATGCACCTTAAAGTTGTTTGCAATCCGCCAAATAACCCAAGAAGAAGAAGAAGAAGAAGAAGAAGAAGAAGAAGAAGAAGAAGAAGAAGAAGAAGAAGAAGAAGAAGAAGAAGAAGAAGAAGAAGAAGAAGAAGAAGAAGAAGAAGAAGAAGAAGAAGAAGAAGAAGAAGAGAAGAAGAAGAAGAAGAAGAAGAAGAAGAAGAAGAAGAAGAAGAAGAAGAAGACTCCGAGCTTTCGAGGCGAGCCGCAACGCGTCTCAAACAAGCCTATTACGTCACAGCGTATACTTCAGCAGAATATCAAAACAGCGGCACGGGGTGCAAAACGCATCAATGACAGCGACCCTCTACCACACAAAACAACACCATTTATATAAACACATATCATGACAGGGCACCCATAGCCAATGAACAATTACAAATGAATTAAGCCGGCACGGCGGCCCACATTGAAAATGACTTAGGCCTACCTTTGATGATCAAATCACTTAAACACAAAGTCCATCCTCCTGTCCTTTTGGATGAAGCACTTGCGGGTCATGCAGCTGATCCTTTGCCACTCCAGTTTATCATTGTAACTCAATCTTAAAAATGACTCGGTTAATAATTTCGCAACGATGTCATCACTGAAATGAGCAATCATGAACGAACTTATGCTAATTATAAATCTATCGATCATAAATCTATCGATTAGATTTATGATTCGAAAATAATAAAAGTAGGGTAGACATGTGGATATTATCCGGCTGAACAAAACGTGCATTTATCTAACAGGTTCGTTTTCCACAGACCTTATTTCCAGCTATTTTCCAAAATCCTATGGAGAAATCCCATTGCTTTCTGTCGAGGGAATCCGAGCGAAGCTTACTTCCGGGTTATAGGACGCGTCACTGCACCACTTGCATAGACCTCACAGCGGGCGGAACTTGTCATAAAGTCCGCGAAAATAAAGCCCGCCCATTTAGAGGGAAGATATGATTGGTCAATTGTACTGTCATTTGACATTACTCTCTCGTTGAGTTACTGTAGCGGGCCCTCTGTGAATGTAGAGAGGGACCAACAAGCTCTCCCGTCTTCACATAACTCGCAGAGACGGCATTTAACCCTTCACATTCCAACAGAAACTGAACAGGCAGATTCGAAGGATTTATTTCTTTGGAAATATTATTTTAAATACAATTAAATCAAGTTATTTTGGTAAAACTAATGAAAAATGCAACAACAAAAAAATATAAAAAATAATATTCTTTAAAAAATGTGTTTTTTTTATGTTTTCAAATATTATTTTTTAGAATATTTTAGGCTCTCACAGAGGGCCTAGAGGGCCCTGACGGCTCGCCACTGCTAAATGCACAAACGAAAAATGTGCCTCTAAATATGTATAATAATAAAAAAGTGGTGCCTCTTGCTTATAAGTGAGGATGATCATGTAAGAGATGATTATGATAACCGGTAGACTGTAACAACATTTTAAATTAAATTACCAAATGTACGGTTGAATCAATAAACAACTTCATTTACTAAATATTGTGTTTTTATCTTGCCATATGCCTTAATTGTTGCCCCTTCATCATCAATTCTTTTTTGTGAGTATCACGTCCATTTGATATAGGCTTTCTGACAGTTATAGTGTTTACTTTGTCACTTTTTCAAAGTGAATCCCATACTCTTCTTCAATACCTACACATTATGGAGTGGAACTGCAAACATCCTATCTTTGGGAATGCGTACTTGTAAAATGATGCTTAGATTTTCAGAATTGAACATTGCTTTTCATCTTTTACAGGTTGGTTTTGTTCATATGATATCAATAATGACATTAGTATTGAACCATTGTTTGAATTTATGCTGTGGATCATGTGCATGAGGCGTATAAAGTATGGGTAAGTCCTAAACCTCGGGTCATAAGGTTTATAATCGACATTCACAGCAGGCCGGAGAGGACAGGGAACATGAAAAATGACATCAAGCTTAGGAGCCAGTGTAAGAGTTTGCTCTTGCCAGAGGAGAAATGTGTGTGTGTGTCCTGTAGCTGTTCCCTGTGCATGTGTGTGTGCTTACATGTACATCACAAATCTGTGTGTTGGTGTGTGTGTCATTGTCCGTGGAAAGGAGAGGAGGTAAATTCATATCAGAGTGTTTTTGCTACAGGCATGGTAATTATGGCAGTTTTTAATAACTATGCTTTATAATCATTTAGCACTGATGATGCGCACACACACAAACACACACACAACTCTTGAGGCACTAATGAATTTAGATGTGATAGGCAGTGAAGCTGAACTTAAAGGGATAGTGGAAATGGAACCTCAAATAGTTTCGTTTTAACTTATATACAAGCATAATTACGTACCAAAACAATCACACCTGATTAAAAATATATAATAATTGCCTTACGCATGTTAGAAGCACTTTATTGCAGCTTCCCCGAAGTTTTTTAGAAACGAAATGTTCGACTCAGCCAAACCGGAAGTGACGAAAACTTAGGAAGACGATACGATAACAAACCGTGGCGTCTATGCAGAATGAACGTGGAAGGTGTGGTGACCACCTATTTAACCACTGGGACATAATTCAAACTTGGAACTACAGTTGCGGTTATTGTTCCCACACGGACATGTTATGGGTTACCTATAAATAGTGTGTACCCTCTTGGCTCTCTCTTGTCGACCCGGGCTGCGACCCGACAACATGTCCTTTGCAGCTTGTGAATAAATCACTATTCTTGCACCTTCCTTGCACCGCCTCTGACTCCATATCTCTCGGCACTACACTGGTGACCCTGATACGTCTTGAGAAGTTTCCGGGACGGAGCCGAACACGGCAAAAGGAACTCGAGTTCCTTTCTCGAAATGCCGGGGTTTGATTGGAGACGTCCGTGGCTGCCACCGTCACGCGGACTGAGGCTCGGTGCGCGCTCCGCAGAAGGCTGGAGACGTTGCTCGCCGTTCCCGCATCGGCTTTCTATCCAACGGGGGGACGATGCACGACCTGCTGGGTCGACCAGCAACCCCATTGCTACCTCATGGGTTTGTTCTTCGGGACGTGCAGCCGCACGTCCCGGCTGCTAACCACGTGGGGCTAACGATGGCTGGCAGCTACCCATGGCTGGCAGCTACCATGGCTGGCAGCTAGCTAGCTAACGACGGCTAGTGCTAACGGCTATCAGCCCTTTTGAGTTTTTGTTTTTTTCTGGTGCAGGAGAGGAGGTTCGACCAGCCGGTTGACCTCATGTGGACACTCTCACCTTTTTCACCACCTCCACGGCGGTTCCAGACGCCACTCACGTTTTCATCGACGCCTGGGTGGTGCACTCCTGGACCCCGTCTCGCCTCGACGGTTTTGGACGTCGCCCATGCTGCCATCGGCCCGTGGGTGGCGCGCTCCGGGACCCTGTCTGGCCTCTCCTGCCTTCCGGGGATATCCAGACGCCACTCACGTTTATCGGCGCCTGGGTGGCGCACTCCTGGACCCCCTCTCGCCTCGACAGTTCCGGACGTCGCCCATGCTCCATCGGCCCATGTGTGGCGCGCTCCGGGACCCTGTCTGGCCTCTCCTGCTTCCCGGGGATGCCTCAGCGCCTGCTGAGGACTTCATGCCCGCCACCGCGGCACGTCTGCCTGCGGCCGGGTTGCTCTCCTGCTTCCCGGGGATACCTCGACACCTGCCGAGGACTTCGTGCCTGCCGCCGTTGCACGTCTGCCTGCGGCCGGGTTGCGCTCCTTCCTCCCGGGGGGACTGCTCCTCTCTTCCGGGGATACCTCGACACCTGCCGAGGACTTCGTGCCCGCCGCCGTTGTGTGTCTGCCTGCGGCCGGGTTGCGCTCTTTCCTGCTGGGTTCTCCGCGACACCTACTGCGGCCCCCTTATGACGGCCCGCCCCCGGTGTGGGTGCCCTCGCCCTCGTTAGGGCCCCTGCCCTCTCCTGCGGCCCCCTTTCGTGGCCCGTTCCATGGCCCGGTCCTCACCTGCGGCCCCACCCTCCTCGGCCCTTGTGGTGCTTCCTCCACGGATGTGGGGATATATTTTTTTTTGCCATGTTTGAATTCTGGGGGGGCTTGTGTGGTGACCACCTATTTAACCACTGGGACATAATTCAAACTTGGAACTACAGTTGCGGTTATTGTTCCCACACGGACATGTTATGGGTTACCTATAAATAGTGTGTACCCTCTTGGCTCTCTCTTGTCGACCCGGGCTGCGACCCGACAACATGTCCTTTGCAGCTTGTGAATAAATCACTATTCTTGCACCTTCCTTGCACCGCCTCTGACTCCATATCTCTCGGCACTACAAAGGGCAAATATACCAGACAAAGAAGAAGGATTGTACGAGGTATCCAGTGATGATAGCGAGTCAGAAACATCCTCTCGGCTTTCCTACGAAAATGTCGTTTTAGGAACTGAATCTGAATCCGGTTCAGTAAGCGACGATGGTGACAATATTGAGCCAGACGATGGACCATTACGTCCTTATTTGTTCGAGCCCGAGCCCGAGGTGATGGTTTACGGCATGGGCAATGGCGAGGATGACCAGGACCAGGCGCCAGATGATGCACCCCTACGCACAAATAATCTTGACTGGTAGGTCCCTAAGCATAGCTCACGCATCTTAAGATCACCTGTAGCCTTTACAAATATTAATCATTGTTAACCAGTTAAGCCCGAAGGTCCCCCCAGTGGACCCCTCCCACAGTTTTTTTTCTCTCACATGTCTCAGGGCTTCTTAACATTTATGAAACTATTAATGTTTCATACCCTTTTAAAGGTAAGAAACTCCGCTAACTGACAATAAGAACAATTGTTAGCTAGAAAAAACACAAGAGTAATACCAAGCCTTTGAATTAGCATTGAGCGAAACAATGCTAACTAATGCTAACGCTTTTTTTACACACAACACACGGTAGAAATGCCCTTATTACTATCTTAACTGCACAAACAAGATATACGATTTAAAGCTGAGACTCCACAGGTGTAATGTCATCACTGTAAGACCTCGAATTCCTGGAGCTATCAGCCAGAAAAGAGAAAGTAAACAACATCCGGTTCCAAAAATATTACAATAATTACGTTTTACCTTTTTTGATTTGTGATCAAAAGTTGTGTTCAACGGAATAAAAACGCATCTCAAGGTTAATCCAATGTCGTTGTGTCACGTAGAATTTTTTACTGATAATCAATCATCATATTCTCGAAACAATCGTCAGTAAAATGACGGGAGCACACGACTGCCGAATTACTCGTCAGCTTCGGCTCCGTGAAGTTTGCCCGTGTTATCTGAACAAATTTCACCCACTGACGACGAATGGCTGGGTTTCTTGGAAACGCATGCGTCGATACGCCATTCTCTGCATTTGCTGTCGCACTACAGCCATACAAAACACATCTATTCACCATAATAAAGGTCGGCTATTCACATGCAAATGCTATTGAATGTCCGCCATTGTGTGTGCCCGTCTTCCTATGCTCTCGTCATCACCCGACGATTCCCGAAGTATTTCGTTTCATTGAGAGGGCGCAGTAAAATTGAAAATAAAATGAAACTAGGCGCATGAAATAAAAAAAAATTGTTTATTATGCTTATTTTTAATAAAAATACATAAGTTAAACCCAAAATTCGCGGATTTCCACTATCCCTTTAAGGGATGGGGACAGAGAGAGATGGATAAAGAGCGAGGAAGGCGGGGAAACTTTGTTTTCAGTGTGACAAAATAACCATTTATGCAGGAAAATGTTGTGCTGCATCAATCATTTTTTATCAGTGTGTTCAGGAAATCATCAATGAGTGCAAGCCTATTCTGATATCATGAGAACACGAAAAAGGTAAATACAATAATAACCAAATAACTAAAGGTTATGAAAGCCTGAGTGAACAGAACTGCAGCAAAAATAATAAACTGATCCAGAATAGATTACAATCCACAAGCTTTTATTGTTGGTTACAGGCTTTTCGGCCTTTGGACTAATGTAGCGGTGCCTAATCTGGGAGATAAATCTTAACTGTCACAACATGATTTATAGGACAGGAAAGAAGCAGTTATTCAGATAAAGCGTGGTTTAAAGGGGGATAATGAATCTTTGGTTGAACTGATCACAACTCATAAGCATATTCAACTAGTGTTAAGAAGTCGCAAGCTGATATTTTAGGGATCACCAGACAAAAAAGTTGGCGACAGTAAAGAGTAAACAGCAAGTGTTACGATCAAATCAGAGATACAGGGTCCCACGATCAAATGTGTTTCTTTTGAGCACCAGTCAATCTTAAAATGAAATACAGAATACATGTTAATTTATCTTATCGTAACGTATCGTGTCTTATTGTGTCGTATTGTGTATTGTGTTGTACCTTACCGTAAGATATTATTATTGTCGAGTCGTATCGCGTCGTATTGTATCCAATCGTATCTAGTGTTGTATCGTATCCTACCTCATTGTTTCATGTCGTATTGTTTTTGTGTAATGTTGTATAGTATCGGATCATATTTTGTTGTGTCATAACGCATCTTACTGTGAGGAATCGTATCGCATTTAGAAAAAATGATAGTTTTTATAAAGGGCTCAGTGTCATTCCAGCAGAGTAATTGTCCAACATAAGTCTGAAAGTCCTTTCACAGAGGGACAATTATACCATTACGAGCACTTTTTGAGACGTGTGCAAATGTTGAAATGATTTTGCTTTATTATTTCATTTGTCATTTTTCCATCTTTCACAAGTACAGCTTTCAATTTGAGGGGGGGAGGAGAAAGGTTATAGAAAAATAAACCATCCTCCTCTGCTCTCCTCTCATAGGTTTAGACAGGTACTGAGTGTGGTAGAGCTGAGTGAATTGGTTGCTGAGATGGGTCATTAGCTTTTCGCCCTCGCCATCGATCTGATGCATAGGAGACGGGGGAGGAGAGAGAGAGCGACAGACAGAAAGAGAGAGAGACAGAAGCAAGGCTGCGCTTTTAAATTAAGACAATTGGAGAGAATCAAACCCTCAATGGAGTGACTGCAACAGGATTGGCCAGGTTAAATGGATTAAAGTGTCCAGAATGCTTTGTTTTTAACTTAATGTCACAGGTCCAGTAAGCGAGTCTGATAAGGCGGCCATTTTGTGCCCCGTTGTGTATAACATTTTATTTTGGAATTACAAAATGGAATGAGGGAAACCCATGAAACCAGCAAAGAGGATTATTTCAGTCTCAGTTATCCAGAAGAGCTAATCTACTGAGCAGAGTTAATGAACTAATTCTAAAGAGGGAGCAGTCTGAGTGTTATTCTAATTAATTTGTGGACTTATTTTCGCTGAAACATTATTGTAAAACTGCTCAAACTATGTGTTGAACTGAGAAAGGCAATTCAAAGTTAAAGCATGGATGATTCCCTTGATCCCCGTGAATACATTTCTCTATTTTCTCTTTTTTTATGATCTGAAGTCAATAGTTAATTAACATTTAGGGTCATGAATGTTTTATTAACCTTGTGCATTAGTGTTACGTCCCCACTAGGGATGAGGAAATGCAACACACACCAGTTGGAATTGGTAATATTTATGAATAGTTTTAATGTATAACAGGTAGGCAAAATGGCAGGCGAGCAGCCTGAAACAAACAAAGTGCCACAAAATAACCGGTTAAAATAACAAACAAAAGTGACCACAAGGGCGCAAGTTTAAATGGGCAACCAAACAAAGGGAGGACTCTAATAAATGAGCCTACTTAAATACAAAGGTATATACATAACTAAACAAAATAACCCTCACTATTGCAGTGGTACAAACTAACGAAAAGGAGGCTGTAAGAAAACACAGCTGAGGTAACTATCACACTATACTAACCACACAAGTTAACCACTGTTAATACATTTGCACACAAACAAGAGCAACTAGCGAGAGACATCCGCTCACACAGCCGAGTCTCCAGAGTGATGATTGTCCCCAGGCTTTGTAGTCATCTCCAGCAGGTGTGCGCCGGCTGTTCGCTGCGATTGGAGTGCGTCGGGCCCGGCGTGCTCCAATCACAATCCTCAGGGGGCAGACCAGGAGATGGCAGCCAATGACGTCAGGGCAACCGCACAGCTCATTTACATATCACACAGATTAACACAGTTAAGACGACCAGGAAGGCAGCAGCCGTAACAATTAGCTATATCTTGAGTCCCTTTTGAGCACTTTAAGATTAAATAATGTTCAGCTGATATTTTGGGCTAATAATTTGAAGATCACGTGACGTCAAACAGAGCACATGGTGTAGTCCAAACGATAGCTGGGGATTCTGGGTAGTGTAGTGTCTTCTGCCATCCTTTACTCCGAAAAAATATTTGTTTCTCCGAATCGAAGGGGAAAAATACAAAAGCATTGCACACAATTTAAACCAATCAATGTTGTGTAATTAACAAGGATAATCTGGTGTTTTTTAGTCGATGAGTAGTGCAGATATCACTGTAAAATCAATCGACAGTAAGGGGAATACTACTTCCGGGTGTACAATTCTCCGTTATCCAATGAGAATGGACGCTCACATTGCCTTTAAGGGCAGCCGACACAAACGAATGCAGTGCTTCCATGAGCGTCCATAGAAGCATATGGACATCCCGGAAAGCTGAAAATGGACGCTAAGGGCCCCCCCCTTGCGTTGAAAATTGATGCTAAGGCCCCCCCCTTGCGTTGGAAAAAGCCGACACAGGACTTGACATAACGTCAACATAGGCCGACCTGGGAGTGAGGATGTGTTGACTTATCAAGTCTTGGCAAACGGCATAAAACACGATTAAACATGATAGTATATAAAACCATGCTCGTATCTACAACCTATAGAAATGCAAAACGGCGTCAGTTTAGACGTAATTCTGTCCTTCTGCTTACCGCATCATTTATGAGAAAACATTTCATAACATTAACACAACATATTCGAGGTGGTTTTCAATAACATATCCGTATTTATTTATTTCTCCAAGTTATGTTTTTGTGAGCACTGAGGAGTCTCAAACAGGCGTTTGTTTAATCATTTTAAGATTGGCTTTAATCAATTTGTGAAAATGAATTCTTCATATATGATAAATGAGAGGTAACATTTTATTTATGGTATTATTTCCACATATTTCTCTCCATTCTTCCTTCTGCCAACGGTGTCGCAGTTTCTCGTCTCTCCCGTTGTTGTGCTTAGTGCGTACGCATGGGTTAGAGTTTGCGTGGAGGACCGCATGTTTTCCCGTCAAGTTAGTATTTTATAAATCACAAACATTGCGTAGAAACTGGCGTACGCCATCTTTTGAGCGTATATCCCTTTATAAATGAGGCCCCTGGTGTCTTTTTAGCTTTTGAAAAGAGCATTACGTTGGTTTTTATCAACATTTAAAAGAAGCTTTAGTTCAGAGAGCTGAGTCTGAATAATGTTAAAAACAGCCTGCAATTTAACAACAGCCTCCTTAATGGAGGGACCTGCACAGTACATCACGGTATCATCCGCATAAAAATGTAAAGTAGCTTCATCGACATTTTCACCTAAACTGTTGATATGTATAGAGAATAAAAGTGAACCTAAAACATTCTCTATAGATGTTCCATCACCAGTATTAAGTCAAAAGTGTTTTGACAATTGTGTTGTTTAATGATAAATTCCTGCAGAACTAATGATATATTTAGAAACTAAACTGAGATGGTGAACATGGAAAGCATTTTACCTGCTAAACATCAGCATGTTAGCATTTCCATGGTGTTAGCATTATTCTCAAAGCACTGCTAAGTACACTGTCACAGACCCATCAGTGTACACTTAGACGCAAAAGGTGGGTTCTGACAATGACTGTCCACTCACAAGAAATTACAGTTATTTCTGTTCCCTCCAGTCCCTCTCCTTTTTCCTCTCGTCTCTGTGTTTATGGAGTGGATTCATCCAGCCATACATCTCTCCTTCAAACGTTATATTTCTCCATCCCCATACATCCATGTCATTGTGCAACCTTCCCTATAATCTCTCCTTCCAGCTCCGCTGTTCCTCATTTCTCCTTCTTCCTTCCAGTCTTGCATTTCTCTCCACTTTGCCAACACTATGTAATTATCATGAAAGATGTGCAGCGTTCACGTCTCTTTTTTTCCACAATGCTTTCACACATCCTCGCACATCTCTTAGGAGTGGAGTTTCTTCGTATTCGGCTATAGGGTAAAATACCTCAATACGCTCTCATCCATTCCACCATCTTCACAATCTTAATGAGCTGTGACATCACCGCCTCGCCGTACTAACGGACTGTGGCATCACCGCCGTTGTGTTTATTGATTAAAACGCTGGCAGGGTGCAGGAAGTTGAAATAAGATCCCAATCCAATCACGGCTCGACCTAATGGCATTAGTAGCTGCCATTGGCTGGCTGGTTTCTCAGTAACCTGATTAGTATTAAAGCAGTTTGATGTTAATGAGATTTGCTTTTATTGGTGTCTGATCAAATCACATCACGGATACGTGTGCACTGACTTGAAATACACATACCACTAATACAAATGCAGGAAGAGACACACTTTACCAACACAGAAGTGCATACAGGGAATTGTGTAAAATCACATGTGCACATACAAACCCATATATCCTTCAAATGCTCACTTACACTGAGATAGGAGGATTTTGCTCCACTAAAACAAACAGAAAGTGGCCAGACAGATCAGGAAGGAGAGGGGGAAGAAAGAAAAACAGAAACCTAGAACTTGGTTTTAACCCAACGCAGATTCATAGCATGTTTACAATCTGCGCCCAAAATGATTCTGCCAAAGCTGCGGATTTTGAGGCACAACAACAAACTGGTACACAGAGATAGACGGGGGGAGATTTAAGGCTCCCCAGAATCCAAGTTCTGCGGTAACATCGACAACGTCTATCTGGGGTGAGAATATCCGCCAATCCTCTGGAATTGATCCACTTGGAGAGGCAAAGCTATAGCGAGGTAAAACACCCCAGCGGGCTACAGAGTTATCCTGAGCTCGGAGATTCCCATCCAAACCACGTAGGCCTATTTATATATCAGCAGTGTACCACAGTCAAACATCTGCTTTGCATTTTGTCAGGGGGTTATAATGTCAGATAACTTGCTCTTAATATGTTTGACTATATCTGCTGTAAGAGCTTATAGTAACAACAGATAGGAAGCTGCAAACTATGTTAGTATGACCATTTGGAGACATCTCATACATAGAGGACATATTATGCAAATGTTTTATTTTGTATTTCTATTGTGACATGTCTCCATGCTTTAATGTTCAAAAAGCTCTTTATTTTTCTCATACTGCCTGTGCTAAAGCACCTCTTTTCACCCTCTGTCTCAAACCAGAGCCCAATCTGCTCTGATTGGTTAGCTGATCAGCTCTGTTGTGATTGGTCAGCAGATTAGAGTTTCCCACCCTTTAGCGGCTATCACGTACAAAGTGTTGGAGTGCTAGCGAATAGAAGCGCAAGTGTAACATAGTGATGTCACTATGATACAGAAGTAAACAAAGGAGACCAATTGAGACGTTTTAGGCAACACATCCTCACTCCCAGGTCGGCCTATGTTGACGTTATATATGTCAAATCCCCTGTGTCGGCTTTTTCCAACGCAAGGGGGGGGGCCCTTAGCGTACATTTTCAACTTTCCGGGATGTCCATAGGCTTCTATATAGCTCCCTCCTATGTTAGACGACTTGAGATCGTGAGCGAATGCTACCCGCAGATCCATTCTCACAGCGTTTATCAACCTTTTTCTTACTCAATATCAAGCCACACTTATTGTTTTTACTTCTTTATTTTAATTGAATAATTTAGGACTTTTGTTGCCGTCAGTTCTGGGGAGAGTAGGGGCTCAGAATACTGAAATCTGTATTGTTTCATCGTTTTTTTCTTCTAATTTTGTATTATTTTCTAAACCACACACTGTTATTTACTCAACAATAACACATAATTATCCTTGTGTTTATTTATTTGTTTGATTAATAAACACACGTTGGAGTCCGTCAGGACCAAGGGTCGGAGCAGCTCATAGTAGCCTAGTTGCTTTAGAAAATGTTACACCCGGAAGTAAGTTTTTACTTTTTTGATGATTTTACCGAACTGCTGTCCATAGTGTGTATTGACTTTGACCGTCTAGTCATTGTTGGTGATTTTAACATCCATGTTGACAACCCCCATGACAGAGAAAAATAACTGTTTTGTGTTCTTGATAGCTATGGACTGACTCAGCATGTGACGGAGCCCACGCACAATAAGGTGGCTTAGATAATGATGAACAACAAAATAAGTTACCATAGCTATGCGGATGACACACAAATTGACGTAACCATTTCACCAGGAGACTATGCTCCAATTCAAACACTGAGTAAGTGCATTGAACAAATCAATGACTGGATGTGTCAGAACTTTCTCCAATTAAACAAAGATAAAACTGAGGTAATGGTTTTTGGAGCCAAGGCAGAACGTATAAAAGTTAGCGCTGAGCTGCAGTCTGCAATGTTCAAAACAACAGATAAAGCCAGAAATCTAGGTGTAGTCATGGACTCTGACCTGAGTTCCAACAGTCACATTAAAACAGTTACTAAATCAGCCTACTATCACCTAAAGAACATATCTAGGATTAAAAGACTAATGTCACAGCAGGATTTGGAAAAACTTGTCCATGCTTTTATCTTCAGTAGACTCGACTACTGTAATGGTGTCTTCACAGGTCTCACTAAAAAATCTATTAGAAAGCTGCAAAGTGGATCACATCACTCCTGTTCTGAAGTCTTTACACTGGCTTCCTGTGTGTCAAAGAATAGATTTCAAAATACTGCTGCTGGTTTATAAAGCACTGAATGGTTTAGGCCCAAAATACATTTCTGACCTCCTGCTAAATTATGAACCATCCAGATCTCTCAGGTCTTCAGGGACTGGTCAGCTTTCTGTCCCCAGAGTCAGAACTAAACATGGAGACGTTCAGTTGTTATGCTCCAAATATCTGGAACAAACTCCCAGAAACCTGCAGGTCCGCTACAACTCTTACTGCTTTTAAATCCAGGCTGAAGACTTATCTTTTTGTCGCTGCTTTTAATTGAACTATTCATATCTCAGACTGCACTGTAACTTTTATCCATGTATTTTTTCTTTTAATGTTTATTTTATTAGCTTTTCTTTTTAATGACTGATTTTAAATGCCATTTTCTTAATGTCTTTCATTTTTTGTAAAGCACTTTGAATTGCCTTGTGTTGAAAAGTGCTAGATAAATAAACTTGCCTTGCCTTGCCTATGGCACGTATTAAACTGTGTACATCCCTAGAGGTTTAGGGGATAGGAAACACTCACATTTAAAACATATCATTAATAAATGGGTGAAAATGGCTTGTGCCCATAATGGGCGGCATTAATATATACCCACATGACAGCTAAGGTCAGAAGAGCTTTATTTAACAGCTGGTCTTATGTCTGTGACCCCTCCTGTTGTTCATTGATAAGCCTGAAACAAGCACTTGTCAAGGTTCAGAGGCACATTTTGCAAATATGGCAGTAGCCACCGATCATCTTAAGATAAGATATACTTTATTGATCCCAAGTTGGAAACATTTGATTTACTTCAGCATGTGTAACAGTTGTAAATATGCAGTGGTGTTTATTTGTAAATCATTTAGTATAATCACACAAATTATGTGTTTTATTTAATAATTCTGTGTTCTTCATTTATTGAATGTACAATACCTGACAAGGTCGGAGATGAAAAACTTGGGTCGTAGGTTCCTCAACAGTGCATTACAAGACATCTATCAATATGTGTGTACCTCCACCATTAAACTGTCGTATTCTGCACATTTCTTATACTATCTACATACATCTGATAAGAGTATAATACATAATATCAGTTAAAATAAGTGCTTAAACATACAGTAGTTAACATTGTAGGAAAGCAATATATTAGTACTTTGTCAGGCTTAATATTTATACCCCCAAAGCTTTTTTCTTATTCAAAATAAGACCTTAACCTAAAGTATTCTTTAATGTTTAAATAAAGCCTTATTAGTTTGTCTGTCTGTGTCTCCTATTAATATCTAATAATAAAAATAATACATTTCAATAACGTGCTTTAACCACCAGGTGTCCCTTTCTATCAGCTGTGCACCGTTATGGTGTAAATATACCAATTGGATCAAATATAAAAGTCAGCCGAATTAGTATTGATACTGCAAGGAGACTTATATTGTGAAGAGAAATTGAATATTTTGTTTAATTGCTGATATATTTATGATCCACGTCACATATTCAGTTTTGGCGGCAGTTCTTCCTGTTTGTCTAGAAGTCTCTATAAATAGCGAACTACGGCAGATGTAATATTTAATGCAGCCGAACCGTGTATTACAATGCTGTTATGTGATGACAGGCAAGCAAACTAATTCGGAATAAAGTATTATTTTATTTTTAAAAAATGTTTTCGTATTTCACATCAACAGGAAGTCCGGTTAACTAAAATGTCCGTGCGGAACAATACCCCAACCCATAGATCCGTGGGTGAATAATGTCAATCCCCACATTACACACATCCCTTCACATTTACATTTTAATTTACATTAAAGTATTTCGTGAGGCCTTCTAAAATGTTTTTAAATATAATTAGGGTTGTAGTTCAAGAGTTTGTAAATTATTGCGTTGCCTGGCAACACACTCAAACATCCAATCACAGAGCTTGAGGACTATCACGGGGTTTGTCAAGCGAAGCGGAGAGAATACTTACTTTCGGGTGTAAAATTCTCTAAAGCAACTATGAGCTGCTCCGACCCTTGGTCCTGACGGACTCCAACTTGTGTTTATTAATCAAACAAATAAATAAACACAAGGATAATTATGTGTTATTGTTGAGTAAATAACAGTGTGTGGTTTAGAAAATAATACAAAATTAGAAGGAAAAAACGATGAAACAATACAGATTTCAGTATTCTGAGCCCCTACTCTCCCCAGAACTGACGGCAACAAAAGTCCTACATTATTCAATTAAAATAAAGAAGTAAAAACAATAAGTGTGGCTTGATATTGAGTAAGAAAAAGGTTGATAAACGCTGTGAGAATGGATCTGCGGGTAGCATTCGCTCGCGATCTCAAGTCGTCTACAACATAGGAGGGAGCTATATAGAAGCCTATGGACATCCTGGAAAGTTGAAAATGTACGCTAAGGGCCCCCCCCCTTGCGTTGGAAAAAGCCGACACGGCCGCCGCCCCTCTTGCGTTGGAAAAAGCCGACACAGGGGACTTGACATAACTTCAACATAGGCCGACCTGGGAGTGAGGATGTTTTGTTTTAGGTGGTGGGAGGGTGGACTTTGGGATGTTAGCCTTTGCAGACCATTTACATGCACACAAAGCTATATAACACACAACAGGAAAGGGAAAACCCTAAAAAGCTAAATAGGCCCCCTTAACACTTCAACTATACCTTGGATAATAAAGAACGAGAAAAGTATATCTTGAGAATTTGAAGATGATTTTACCAAAGTGAATCAAAGGTTTGATTAAATAAATACATTTTCAAAAGAATGTGGATGCATCCTTGTTGGACAGAGTTATACCACTCGTACAGTCCTCCCTGTACGAGTGATCAATGCTATCATCATTAAGTTTTGACGACTGGCTTAGCGAATGGTGCCCAGCTCATGACAACCTGCCAACTGGCCGGGATCTGGATATGAATATTCATGAGAGAACCAACTGCAGAGACTTAATGTCCAATATGAACTTGCAAAGTTTGAACTTCATCCATTCCTCTCAGTTTTCTCCTTATCCACTTTAGACTTGCATTTTCTGCACCCAAAAATGGTCTTTTCTCAAAAATGCTATCCAGAGTAAATATTATAAAAGATAGTCTTTAGTTAATTTTCAAGTCATGTCTCAAACAATCTGTGCAGCTTTTGTCACTGAACAACATTCAAATCTCTGATGACTATGTGAGCATAACATAAGGAGGCAATCAAAGGTGCAGCAGTTCAGTTAACAGGAACAGAACAAGAAAGTAACAAGCAGAAATGTTGCCTGCCGAAAAAAAAAAGGTGGACAAAGAACTTTTATACTTTCCTATTGTTTTGGCTTGTCACTGTTCTTGGGTAACCTGTAGAAAACAACCGGAACATGCTGGTGTTGCTTCAACATGTAAATGACTGTAAATGTAAATCACCACGGAGCCTCCATTTCTACCACAATTTGCATACCGTTATTTTTTTTCTCCCACTTTCAACCTCCTCCCTTTAGTGACGTTGCTTATCCAATGCACGCTGCCAATGATCGCAAATGAATATTGGCAAACTTCTCAGTGGGTGTTAGCCATTAGTGTAGACATAACGCTGTAGCTTTTATCATGAGGAGAGGGGGCTATCAGTCACCAACAAGCTGCCTTTCTGTTGAATTAGAGTAGAACTGACTTCAGATAAAACTGTGTGGGAAGACACAGCGATGAAGTCTTTAAAACTGGAACGTGTGTGTGTGTGACAGTGAGTGTGTTTTTATGTGTGTTGGGAGACAAAATCCAGTTTTCAAGACAATGCAGACCTGTTGTCGGTGGTTTTTGCATGTGAGTGCGTAGGTGCAAGGCTCTTTTCTCTTTGTAGGTGGAAATGCCACCTTCTCTTTTCACTCTTACTGATTCCCTTATAATTAATCAGCCATGCAATTACTCTGCAGAAAGGAGACAGGGAACAAGAGACGGCGAAGGGAGAGGTAGAGAGTGAAGAAACATCTATTTGAATCTATTGTGGTGGAGAAAAAAGAAAGAACAAGGGAGCGACGGAGAAAGAGAAGGTTTCTCTTGAAAGGTGATAATAAGGAGCCCTTAAAATAACAAATGAAAATGTCATTCTCCCTCCAACACCCCCCCCCCCCCCCCCCCCCCCCCCCCCCCCCCCCCCCCCCACCCCCCCCCCCCCCCCCCCCCCCCCCCCTTGCCCTCACCCTCGCCTCCCCCCTCTGTCCTGTGGAGGGATAATGAGAGGGAAAGGGAGAAAGTGAGGGAGAATGAGTGTTTCTCAACATGAGAGCTTTTGTCGAAACAGGACGCCTTTCCTCCTCCTCACCATCCTGCCCCCCCCACCCTCAGCACACTTCTCCCTTTGTTATGTGTGTCTTTTCCCCTTGTAAAGACATGTCTTCCACCACCCACGCCACCCTCTCTTTCCCCTTCTCCGCCCTGAACTCTATAAGGCCGGACATTTATTCCAGGTTGTTATCAAGACGATGCGTTTGCACCGTGCTAAGCTGAGTCTATTGGCGCTTTTCCACTGCAGCACGGTTTAAGCGGGCCGGGTTTGCTTTTGTTTGCTTTTCCACTAGGGGTAGTTCCGGCTACTTTTTCACCTTTTTTCTGGCCCTCCAAAATCGAGGTTCTTACCGGGCCAACAACCGGGCTGAATATGCTAAACTAGTGACGTAAACACTCTCGACTGCTGAATGGTCAGAGAGAATCGCTGGCAAGGGGGCTACAACTACAACAAAATGAACATATTTTACCGTGATTTAATTGTAATACACGTTTCAAAATGATGCAGGAGTAACAACATACTGATACCGGTTAGTAAAAACCATGAATTAATGCTTTGACAAGTCTGCAGACAGACGGCAGCCGAAAAACCTTTTAAAATGCGTGTTTTCTGAATGGAGATCGGATCGACCAGGCTAAACTAACGTTGTATATGCTCCGTCCACACTCACAACAACGGCCTACAGACATGAATAAACCAGCGACTGTATTTGCCATGACACAAACAGTCTGTGGTTTGTACTTGTTTAACTTTGGTCTAGTTTCTGAACAGATATGAGGAGCTGTGAGCTCTGAGTGCTAACAGCTAACGGCTGATGTTTTGGTTTTTTGGTTCACATTGAAGATGACGTCACGGCAGTTTTACGCAGCGTCGCTCCGCCCGCCGAACAGCCGATCGCCTCGCCTACACTGCGTTACTATAGTTACTACCCTAGTTCCTAAACTGTAATGGAAACGCAGCATAAAGTGAGCCTGGCCTACCAAGGCCTAACCATACCGTACTAAGCCGTGCTAGGTCCTGCAGTGCAAAAGCGCCATATATGTGTCCTCCTCCCCAGCCAATAGAAAGGTCAGTTATTATGTTAATAGAACACAGTTTGATATTAGAACCGCTCTCTTTGTTCCAGTTCAAGTTTCATTACTCCGGAGAAGCTCTCATTACAAAGAGCAACGCCTTGCTCCGGCTCTCTTTTGTTGAGAGGATAATACACGAGGCGGGTGAATATAGGAACACTGTCTGTCGGCTGTAAATGCGCTGCTGAGGTGCCCTTGAGCAAAGTAATTAACATGTCACCGCCTCAGAGTTGAAGATTGAAATACATTCCTTCTGATATTGATATGAAGGATAGTTTTTAATGTGTCGAAGGGGCTTGTTCATAAAATAAGACATTCCTCTGGGTTTTATTTGAGCGTTTGTTCACTTTCAACAGAATTATAAAACACAAAGCAGATCCTACTGTGGTTACTTTATCTTCACTGTTGCTTTAGAGTGTCTGAACTGTGCTTTTAGTGTTGCAGTGGATAAGCGAAGTTCATAGTTCGCTTCTGCCTCACCTCCTTTGAGCGCTGGCCACTGAGAAATCACTCAATTCAAGTGAAAGGTGAGGGCAGAGCCGCTGGCAGCCTGGCAGGCAGAGCAGGAAAACGGGCTTCTTCTCATGGAAACGACTGTGAAACTGCAGGTGAATCACATTGAGCTTTTTGAGGTCGTCAGCGCACAACTCTGCGCTTGACCAATGACATGACAGCTGCGATGCCTCTGTCAGAGAAGAAAAGCGAACTCATGCTGGTTGGGCTTTTTCTTCTCGTTTGTGCAGCTGATGTCTGAATCATGAGAGGTGCAGCTCTTTTCTTTGTCCATGTGTAAAATCCTGCTCCATACTGTAAGTGAGTGGTTCTCAAACTTTTTCTGTCAGGCCCCCCCCATTGGAGAAAAAAAAAAAGTCGGGCCCCCCCCCCCCCCCCCAACACAAATAGTCACGTAATGGGCCAAGTTAACATTTATTAAAATACATCAATATGAATGTGTGCATTCCTTTGCTAGAACAGTGATAATATATCATAATAAAACAATGCTCCATAAGTCTGTGTGGTCAAAAAATAAATACATAATACAACTGTGAAATCCCTTTGCTAGAACAATAAGTTATAATACTTTGCCACTTTGCAATCTGTGCAAAAAAATGAAAAGAAAGAAAATGCTGCAATGAGCCTGTTTGGCACTGCACATTTCTTCAAAACGGGGTTGCAGGCTCAGTGGCGGCACCAGAGATTTATTTTGGGGGTGCTGTGGGGTAGCTTGACGTTTCATAGAGGGTGCTCAAACATTTAGTGTTTCCCATTAATGTACCGGGCGCTACAGTTGAATTTTCATCTGCAACAATCCCCAAGCAAATACACAGTGTACCCGTGACTGTTTCAATGAAGGCTCGATAATCAGCTCACGGCATATAGGAGTAAGCCGGAGTAAAGGGCTATTTCTATAAGTGGGGAGTGGACCTAACATAGGGGTGTCCGGGGGCAAGCTCCCCTGGGAAGATTTATTTTAAATATTGAAGTTAAAAGCATCAATCTGGTGCACTTTGAGAGCAAAATGAAGAGATCTAAGGATACATCTCTCAACACCCATATGAAACAGAACTGTAAACAGATTTACCATTTCTTTATGGATATTTTACAAATCACTCCCCTTTTAAACTTTATTCTTTTTTTACTGTCATATAGTATTTCATATCTGTTTTTTATTTATTCTCTTATTTTTTTATAACTATAATGATCATATAAACGTGTGCCTCGGAAATAATTGTTTACATTAATCGTGACCAAAACGTTTGAGACCCGGCCACTAGCTCGCTAGCACCAGAAGCTAACAACAATGATCTCCGGTACCGGTGCACTCTCTCTCTCTCTCGCTCGCGGACGCACACAAAATGGCTCGTTCCACACACACACAGAGCCGAGCTTGAATGAAACACAGAGACCCAGACGTATTTGTAATGTATCATATTATTTTCGAATCAATAATCTTTCAAATTATGATTTTTTTTCAAAACAATTTTTCCTCCTGGTCTCTCGCGCCCCCCCCCCCCCCTGTCATGCCTCTGCGCCCCCCACTTTGAGAAACACTGCTGTAAGTGGTGACTATATTGTTGTCTCTTTGCACTGAGAATAATGTAACTTTTGCAAAAAATATGAAGAAAATCATGAAATTATTCAGAAAAATGTAAGGTTCATGAGGTTAAGGCAAGGCAAGTTTATTTATATAGCACCTTTCAACACAAGACAATTCAAAGTGCTTTACAAAAAACGAAAGACATTAAGAAAATGGCATTTAAAATCAGGCATCTGAAAATCTGTATATCGGAACGAGCCCAGAAACTAATCATTATTTTTACTATAGTTTATCTCTTGCTCAAATTGTAGGTTAATTGACGAATACATTAGTCTATACAAAGTGTTTCCTAAAAAACAAAAACAATGATCAATATACAGTATTTTAAATAAAGAAAATAAACAATGTTTCACATTTGTGACATATATTTGGCATCTTTGCTTGAATAAACAATTTAATCAGCAAAAACGCCTCTCTATTAGAGCAGTTTATACACAGGGAGCAGGGTTTGTCCAAAGTATGCTTTTTGCCACAAAGCTAATATATTTATTTGCTCCATTTTGAACTCCTCAAATCTTTACATTTGCTCAAAGTTCAACAGTTATTTAAGAGTCAAAGTTATCCAGCACAATGTACGAGATAGCTCTGCATTGACTTTGTCTCCATGAGGGAATTGGACTTGCCAACAATCTTGGCAAGTCCAAGGAAATAGATTTTTGGCCTGAAAATGTTGCAGTTTTAATTTAAGAATTGAATAACTTTAACACCTGGCAATATCCAAACAAATAATAATGCCTGTTCCTGTAAACTGAGAGCTCGTTGAAACTCTGCTCCTTCCTTCTGTTCGTGTTCCCGCAGAGAGACAAGGACGTCGCAGAGAGGCTGTGGGTCTGCAGGCGACTCACTGCTTATCGTCTGAGAAAGAGTTTAGAATGATTCTGTTATGCAGCCGCGGGGAGGCTGAGTGCAGCTGGACCAGACTGATCAGAGATCAGCCAAACACACGGCGGAATCAGACGAGACTATTACCAAGAGATAGAGAGGCTTTGTGTGTGTGTGTGTGTGTGTGTGTGTGTGTGTGTGTGTGTGTGTGTGTGTGTGTGTGTGTGTGTGCGTGCGTGCGTTTAGCCAGCAGATGGGAGATAGAAGAATGAGTAAATTAATCCTCAACACATCACATAGCACTAATTACTGATTAATAACCACTGGACTGCTCTCTCCGCACACATACACAAGCATGCACACACATGCACACAAACACACACACACACACACACACACACACACACACACACACACACACACACACACACACACACACACACACACACACACAAACAGGTGTATCTGGTTATGTTTAAATGGAAATCAAACAATAAATGAGTCAGACAATTACAGAGGTAGGTCAACAGAAATACAATCCTATAAACAAAAATAATTTGACGGTAGAGAGACTGTGTGTGTGTGTGTGTTCATGGGTGTGAAAAAAAGAGAGAAAAAAAGAAGAGAGGGATGAATGTGGGAACGTCGAGGGAATGTGAGTCTATTGTCTTCCCATCACAAAGCGCTCATTGTTTCTAATCCACTTATACACAGTGGGGTAACTGACACACACTATGTACACACACATACGCACACACATACAGTTAAAATGTAGTCATTTTGTTGGCGTCATGCAAAAAGTACTAACCCACACACACATGCACAAATCCCATACTGGGTTCAGATTAAATGTTGCATTGTCTGTTTTTGCACTGGATGGGATTCATATTAATCAACCTTTTATGTGTTGCTAAATGTATTCTGTTCCATCTATCTATGTATATGTATGTATGTATGTATGTATACGTATGTATGTATGTATGTATGTATGTATGTATGTATGTATGTATGTATGTACGGAGTCGAGGCTGATCTTCTTGCTGTGGTCCTGTGTCCTGGATCCTCTATCCTGAGTTCTGGATTAAGTCGTGGACGTTTCGGGTCGTGGCTGAACCTGTCTCTGCGGTCCTGCCTTGGGTCTCGTCATGCTGCTTCCCTGATGGCTTCCACAGGATTGTAGCTGACATCCTCGTGGATTCATCTTCTTATTACAGACACATGCATTTCCTAACATTCGGTCTATATGCTGTAAAAATGTATTATCTCTTAGATTTACATACGGCATCTATTGCACGTCTGTCCGTCCTGGGAGAGGGATCCCTCCTCTGTTGCTCTCCCTGAGGTTTCTCCCATTTTTTTCCCCCTTAAACTGTGGGTTTTTCTCTGGAAGTTTTTTCTTGTACGATGTGAGGGTCTAAGGATAGAGGGTGTCGTTTTTCTCATACTGATATTCTGAACAATCTGTGCTGTTGTATTTGCTGTAAAGTGTCTCTACTTTAGGCTATTTTTATTATATGTACAGCACTTTGGCTCGACCAAAAATCGTTTATAAATGTGCTATAAATAAAACTTGATTTGATGTATGTATCTATAAATCTATATATCTATCTATCTATCTATATTTATTTGTTCAGCAACATATAAATGCAGTGGATCAATACAGTACATGTTTGTCCGTCTGAAATTGCTCAGGAGATAAGCTTGGTTACATCAGCTCCCGTTGAGGTAATGATGCTTCGTTTTGAAATGAAACTTGTGGTAAAGTTCATCCTTCCAGCCACAGATTAGACTGCGGGATTTCAGTGACTAATGCATTTTCACCCACAGAGGAGGAGGGCAGAGCGTCCAGTGTACCAGCGTAGTTTACTGACTGGTTAAAACTGGTAAACATGTAGGCCTACTCACAACACGACATGACACACAGTTGTATTATCTCTGCTCCAGGCCATTGAAAAAAACACGAGTTTCATTCATTAAAATGTCCAAGTCAAATCTCTCATTTGCGTAAACATGTTACTTTTCACAAATCTTTTAGGTCTCCGAATGCAGACTATTTAAAGGTCACCTATTATGCAAAATCCACGTTTTCATGTCTCTTCTACATCAACATGTGTCCCCTCTGTGAAAAGAGATTCTGAAAGTTTCAGAAAAAAAGGATTCGCTCTCTTTTTCTCCTGATCCATTTATTACACTGGCTCCCTATAGAACACAGGATAGAATTTAAAATTCTTCTTCTCGCCTACAAAGCCCTTAATGGGCAGGCGCCATCTTACCTTAAAGAACTCATTATACCCTACTGTCCTACTAGGGCATTGCGTTCAAGAATGCAGGGTTGTTGGTTGTTCCTAGAGTCTCTAAAAGTACAATGGGAGCCAGAGCCTTTTCTTATCAAGCTCCACATTTGTGGAATCAGCTTCCAGTTTGTGTTCGGGCGGCAGACACCCTATCCGTTTTTAAGAGTGCGCTTAAGACCTTCCTTTTTGATAAAGCTTATAGTTAGGGCTGATTAGATCCAGCCCCTAGTTTTGCTGATATAGGCTTAGTTTGTCGGGGGACATCTTACTTCTTCCTTCTCTCTGTCTATACCTGTGTACTCTCATGTTCCGATTAACCCAGCTTCCCCAAATGTCTTTCTTTTTGGTGTCTATATACGCCGGGATCCGGAGTCATGGATGATCCTGCGCTCTAAAACCTGAAAATGAGCTGATCAGATTTTGGCCACTTTATGATGTCATAACGATTTTTTGGCTGGTCAATCAATCAATCAATGTTTATTTATATAGCCCAATATCACAAATGTTACATTTGTCTCAGTGGTCTTCACAGTGTGTACAGAATATCAGTATGACAATACAACACCCTCTGTCCTTAGACCCTCACATCGTACAAGGAAAAACTTCCGGAGAAAACCCACAGTTTAAAGGGGAAAAATGGGAGAGCAACAGAGGAGGGATCCCTCTCCCAGAACGGACAGACGTGCAATAGATGCCGTGTGTAAATTGAAAAGATAATACATTTGCAACATAGGTAGTCCAAATGTTTGGAAATGCATGTGTGTATAATAGGAAGAGGATATCCATCCAGGACCTATGATCCAGGACCACAGCCACGACTCAAGATCCAGGGCTCGCGATCCGGGACACAGTACCGCAGGATCATCCATGTCTCCGGATCCCAGCGTATATAGACACCAAAAAGAAAGAAATTTGGGGAAGCTGGGTTAATCGGAACATGAGAGTACACAGGTATAGACAGAGAGAAGGAAGAAGTAAGATGTCCCCCGACAAACTAAGCCTATATCAGCAAAACTAGGGGCTGAATCTAATCAGCCCCAACTATAAGCTTTATCAAAAAGGAAGGTCTTAAGCGCACTCTTAAAAACGGATAGGGTGTCTGCCGCCCGAACACAAACTGGAAGCTGATTCCACAAATGTGGAGCTTGATAAGAAAAGGCTCTGGCTCCCATTGTACTTTTAGAGACTCTAGGAACAACCAACAACCCTGCATTCTTGGAACGCAATGCCCTAATAGGACAGTAGGGTATAATGAGTTCTTTAGGGTAAGATGGCGCCCATCCTGATCAAATATAACACCAAGATTCCTTACAGTCTCACTGGAGGCCAAATGAATGCCATCCATAGTTAGTATATCTTTAGATAATTTGTTTCGTAGATTCTTCGGGCCAAGTACAATAACTTTAGTTTTGGTCGTATTTAACATAAAAAAATGTAAGGTCATCCACGTTTTTAAGTCCTTAAGGCAGTCTTGAATTTTATTTAGATGATTCATTTCATCAGGCTTGATTGATAAATATAGTTGAGTATCATCCGCATAACAATGAAAGTTTACAGAATGATTCCTTATAATATTGCCTAACGGAAGCATATATAATGTGAACAAAATAGGTCCGAGCACTGAGCCCTGTGGCACTCCATGGCTAACTTTAGTTTGCGTGGAAGATTCATCGTTAATGCGTACAAACGGAGAGCGTTCAGATAGATAGGACCTAAACCAGCCTAAAGCAGTTCCCTGTATGCCAACTAAGTGCTCTAGTCTTTGCAATAGGATATCATGGTTGATAGTATCAAATGCAGCACTGAGATCGAGCAAAACAAGAATAGAGACAAGTCCCTTGTCTGAGGCTATTAGAATGTAATTTGTGACTTTAACCAGAGCTGTCTCTGTGCTATGATGTGTTCTAAAGCCAGACTGAAAATCTTCAAATAAATCATTGTTTTTTAAGTAATCACACAGCTGTTTTGCGACCGCTTTCTCAAGAATTTTTGAGAGGAACGGAAGATTAGAAATAGGTCTATAGTTGGCTAAAACCTCTGGATCGAGGTTGTGCTTTTTAAGAAGCGGTTTTATCACTGCTACTTTGAATGATTGTGGAACATAGCCTGATAATAAAGACATATTCATAATATTTAATAAAGAAGTGCTAATTAATGGAAAAACTTCCTTCAACAGCTTAGTTGGAATTGGGTCTAACATACACGTTGATGGTTTAGAAGAGAGAATCATTTAATTTAATTATTCAAGGTTAATGGCTGAAAAGCATTCTAGTTTACTATCTAGTGTAATATTAGAACTTACGTTTCCGGCAGCTGTTGATAACACTATACTGGTCAAAGGCAAGAGGTCATTCATTTTGTTTCTAAGAGTAACAATTTTATCGTTAAAAAAAGCACATAAAATCATTACTACTGAGTGCTATGGGAATAGAAGGCTCAATCGAGCTGTGGCTCTCTGTCAGCCTGGCTACAGTGCTGAAAATAAATCTTGCATTATTCTTATTCTCATCTATTAATGAAGAGTAGTAGGCTGCTCTCGCTTTACGCAGTGCTTTCTTATATTCATTGAGAGTAATATGCCAAATTAAACGAGATTCTTCAAGTTTAGTGGAACGCCATATCCTTTCAAGTTGTCTCGACTTTTGCTTTATTTTGCGGGTTTCGGCATTATGCCATGGCTAGTGTAACCGTTTCGGCATTATGCCATGGCTAGTGTAACCATTAGCCAATCACCAACCAAGGTACCCCCCCCCCCCCTTATCACCTGAATCTCCTCAGAGCACCATTGTGTTCTTTTTAATCAAATATCTCTCAGAGGGGTGTGGGGAGGGGCTCCTTATTTTGATCTAAAGTAACAGACAGAGAATCCACACTTTTGAAACAGGGCTGAAACAGAGGGGATTATGGGATGCTACAACGATCTGTTTGGCATTTGAGCAAAACACTTCAGAGACATGTTTTGTATATATCTGAGAACTACAATATATTGATGAAAAAAAGTACAATAGGGGACCTTTAAATTACTACTAGTACTATAATTTGTAATGAGCTATGGAACCGATTTCTGATACAATGCCTTGGAAAACAGGTCAACTACTAAAAGGCCTTCCGTAACACAGTGGCATCACTATGTCACACTTGTGCTTCTATTGGCTAGAGCTCCAACACATACGTGATAGGCTAAGGGCAGCAGTTGACCAATCACAACAGAGCCAGGTAAACAAAAATATTAGTTTATCTGAAAATAAGCCCTTTAATGTTGACGTTTGGTTTCAAATGGGACTAACACAGCAGTTTTCCGGGGGAAAGTCAGTAATAGTTTGATCCATCATAAAAAAAATATCAAAAAGTTAAAAACAAATACCAAAAACAAATGTTATCCAGGGGGAAATACGTTTCGTAATTGTCAAATCAGCCTTGTTGTATGGTTACATTTTTAGAAGAGGCTGAACAAGAAGTCATATGTGTGAACAACATGTGAAAAGTCCCAAAAGTCAAGTCTATCGCTCATTCTAAAAAGTAGCTCTTTATTTTGGATGCTAACTATACAGAATAACTCAACATTGTTGCACCCTGCAGACACATTTAGCCGTCTTTGTCCTCTTTACTGTACATCAAATCCCCTGCAGCTCGGTGTGTCCCTTTAAGAGGGACAGTGGGGATTGGACGGACTGGAAACTCTGCACTCATTACTCAACATAATGGACAGACATAGAGAGAGAGGGGGTGGAAGATACGGAGGGAGTTAGTGAGAGTGTGAGTGAATGTGTCCCGCACTTGATCATGCACTATTACCGCTCTAATAGATAAAGTAAAAAATGCTGAGTTGTAGTTTTCCCACCTCTCTCCTGGACCATCTATCTCACTAACTGCTACCGCCCGTGGAAGCTGCTATTTCTACAGGAAATTACCATAGAACCTTTACTTCGCCAAAGAAGGACCACATTAGCCTTATCGCGAGCAGAAACTACAATATGTGAAGCTATTTCCACTGGAGCACTCAGACGTATAATCTATAGTCCCATTGTGGCTTTTCATTTCCAGGAAATACAATTTTAATTGAAAAGTTATATGGTCTTTTGTGGGATGATTAAATCCAGTGACCCCTGTGAGAACCCTGGAAGAACTTTTAAAACCTGTAGATTGTTTTTAAATGCAGTCACTTTTTTATCTAAATCTGAAATTATTCATCTTTAATCCGGAATTTCTTTTATGAAAACACCTTTTTTGCTACCCAGCAGCAAATATATGAAGGCCAACTCATAGAAACACCGACATTAATGGTTATAACCCCCATCAACATTTCACATTTGGCTCATTTCAACCTGGAAGCTGAGCACAGTAATAACTAACGTTAATTGGTGTGGAGGTAATTCAGTGGAGATGTATTTTCTTAATGCTTCCTCTATATCCCACAATATATTTCGTATACGTTTGATTTTCACAAGTTCATTCCAAGGGTAAAGGGTTAACAACTATGTTTTGTAAGGCATTATAAGTTGAATACAAAAGTAAAAAAATATGGGTTTATGGAAGAATTAAAGTATTAAAGAACTCGAGTAAAAACTACATGAATAAATACATTATAACAGATATAAATACGAATATGTTACATCTCATGACAAATACCTAAATAAATATATTATAATAGAAATAAAGAAGGCGATATGCCAGACTTAATCTGCTAATGATCGTGTGATATGACTGTGGACCTTTAACAGAAATGTGTTGTTAACTATAATTATTTACATGGTTTCAGTCACCATGAACCTATTCCAGTTGAATCTTCAGTATAAGATTAATGACTGTGTTTAGACAATTATTGAGTCTTTTTTATATCAAAAGTCAAAGATGCAGGTCTGTGTACATAAAAACTACAACTCCCAAGGTGCATTTCGGCAAGAAACATGCAACAAAATTGATTAATTCAGCATCCTTGCCGTATTTCCTGTTCCCATTTGTAAAACCAGTGATTTGAATTCTTTACAACTCTGTTCCGTGCTCAGACTGACTTATTTTCCATTTCAATGAAGGTCAAGGCTCATGGGTATTGTAGTATTTAGCGCTGTCATTCAAAATGATGGGAAAAAACTGCATTTCTCAGGAAAGGATGTGAAATAGTATAGCGTTGTTAAATTATCCAAGAGAGTCCTGTGTTTCTACGTGAAGTTTCATTGAGGATACATTATTTAAATGTCAAAACGAAAAAATATAATTGGCACTTAACTATGAGGAGACTTCAAAGTGATGTTAAAGTTTTATCATTTTAAAGTGCAGCAGCAATCAAGGAAAGAGTTTTTGAAATTGCATTTGTGGTACATTTAAAAAAAAATGTCAGGACTGATGTTTCCCATATTCAGTTAATTCACGGACATACACACACACAGATATACACACACACACACACACACACACACACACACACACACACACACACACACACACACACACACACACACACACACACACACACACACACACACACACAGATCATCCTGTACCCTGCTGTTGAAACAGAGCAGACCAACAGCTGCTGGGAACCAATATCACTAATGACTGACCTCATACTACACAACAAAATACACACCCTCTGACACACACTATCAATGAGTGCAGCATGTGTGTTGAGAATTAGCCCATGTGCTATACAATGTGTGTGTGAGAGATGTGGGTCATTGTGTATGCGATCTGTGTTTGATGACATTAATTGTAATCATCTTCTGTTCATCCACACCACAGCTGCCACAGCGTAGAACTGAAAGAAACTAGAGTAGGCAGGGTTCCCAAAATGTACCTGTCAGTAAAGTAATAACAGTAATTCAGTTATCCATGCTTGTTGTAGCACCAATGAAAACATGAATTACATTTGAAAACAACCTGCCATTAGGAATCATCAGGTTAAAACGAGGGCATGCATTTTACACGACTGTTTCACACATGAATGAAAACAGACAAAGAATCGGGGAAGAATGAACGTATGCCTCAAGTATTCATCACGCCACTAATGAGAACTAAAGTGCTTCTTAAGGAGGTTTCAAGTATGTCGGTCTTTTTCATAATGGGTCACTTTAAATCAGTGTGTTCAGTGCTGCACTGCAAACGAAATCGAGACCAAAGCAAACTCTGACGGAGAGTTTGGGGTCAAGCAGGGCAGGTAGCAGGGCTTCATCATTATTTTTGAAATATAATAACCATTATTCGCCTCACTGCTTATATTATGAATAGATTCATTATTCATCCACCTTTGTAGGCGTCTACTCTCAATGCACTGTGCTCACTGCAATATAAAGTTAAAGAGGAAATATTATGCTAACTTTGAGGTTTCATATTTGTATTTTGTGTCTCCACTGTGACATTTTTACGACTTTAATATTCGAAAAGTGCTTTATAGTTCTCATACTGTACTGCAGCACTTATTTTCACCCTGTCTGAAACTTCGAGTAACACACACACTTTGGGATTTCAGCCTTTCAGCCCATTACATTCACACAACCCTTTATAAAACCCCAAAAAGCATCATAGGGCCTGTTTAAAGTGATTTTTTTAGAAAACACAGAGCGAAGCATATCTTTACTAGAGTCATGTTTCCAAGTGTAATATCATCTCTGTTTTTCATCTCTTGCAGTACAAAACATTGACAACTCAAAAGTCATAAAACAGTAAAAAATGTACATAAAAATCAATGTTAACTACGACGCCCATGTTGCATTTCAGCTGGAGGCTTAAAATTACAAGAACAAGTATTAATTCAGCTACTATGTCACATCTCTTGTTCCCATCTGCATTATCAAAGTGTTTAAAGTAATACACATATTGATTAAAGCCACTTAAATGTGTGAATGACCACTCACTCTCATGGTCTTTTTATCGTAGATTCTTCCCCATTCAATTATTTCCCACAGGTTTTACCAATAAGTGTCTTTTTCTGAGGAGCACCTCATTCCCAAGAGCTTCTCTCACAAATCTATAATTTGAAAATCTTCATTAACTCTTTCTCCAAACCTAATTAACAACAGACGAGTCAGCATCCTTAGCAACAGCTTACTTTCCCTCTGTTTGATATCATGACAGCCACTGGTATGAAAGAAGACAGTATTACCGGTTGTGATAACACGGCTCGTATGTAATTGGCAAAATTCTGGAAGAACAGACAATTCAGGAAATTAAAATATTGATTAATGACTTTCAGGGGAGATCTGCCATGATAAACATTTAAAACTATAGTATGAAGGACATTCAAATAAAAAAAATCTCAACAGAAGGGATCCTTAACTAGGCTTCGTGGGAAAAATATGAGAATTAACCGATTCGGAAATGTAAACCCACCCTAAATATTCACAGGAAACCGATGTGTCAATTCTATGAGAGGCAGATCTATGATGAGGCATCCTCCACATCTGCTGACCTCAGGCTAAAAGAGATTAAATATGACCCAGGCTTATTAGGATGTTTAATTATCATAATGCTCTCATTATGTTGTGATGCAATATTATTATTTCATTATTTAGGTTTGTTTAACCTTGCTGGTCAGCTGGGTATAAATCCTTATATGTAGTGACAGTTGAGCTAGGGGCAGGGATGAGAACAAGTCACAACAAAATAATAAAAAATAGGCCACATGATAAAATCCCAAACTACAGTAGAGAACACAGCAAAGGAAGCCATCAACTATCAAAGCACATGATGTAGAGAGAAAGGCATGCATGGCTCAGACGTGTAGAAAGGCAGCAGGTGCAGGAACCTATTTTTAAAGGATATGGTAGGGATGAAAAGATACATTTTAGGGATGTTGGAACTCATTGCAGTCGCTGGCAGCCGCACAGTGGAGTGGGTTTGAGCCAAAAGGAGGTGTGAGCTCCGGGGAGGAGGAGAGGATTTCTGCTGGAGATGCGGACTGGTGGGCTCAGATAAAGCGCGAGTCTTGCCAGGGATGGATTTGCAGATGAGTTGCTCTGATTAATGAGAGAGTACAGCACTGATAGACTTGTAGGAGTGCCCATAACTCGTTAATATTTATGATAGTGCCACCTGACCAAAGTGGTTTGATTATAACGTGCAGGCCAAGAGAGTTCAGAGGAGTGCCTATCATGCTCCAATACATCCCTATAGAGTAATATATACCCTTCAAACCAAAGCTTTCCATAACTATTTGAAATACTTACCATAACATAGGAGCAAACCCAATATTAAAGAGTATATCATACACTTAATATCATATTCTAGAGAAATAAAGTATGAAAAGAGATGTAAAAATAATCTTAGTCAGAGATATAATCCTTAAACAATTAAAACGCTAGAAAATAGTCACTTTTTATATATATTTTACACACTTTATATACATTGGAACAAGCTAAATTACTTCACAATATGCGAGGATTATGATACCAATGTACATTACTCCTAATTTGTGGATACCTTTATATCATTCTTCTCATCAGATTTATTTGACATGGAGCACTTTTGTCCCAGCCTTTTGCAAAATGTAGCATTCGTCAACTGCAGCTTGTCCAAAATGGAGCATTAGATAAGATGACCGTAGCCCCATCCTGACCTCATTGCATTTCATCCCTTTTCAGGGTACTGACATAACGTAACCTTCACCATCTGATCCCACAATCCAGAGCTATTGAGTTTTCAGATAAATTACAAAAAAACGATTTCCTCTACAACAACTTGCTATTTGAAATGTGTTCAGCTCCTGCACTCCTGAACTCCTCCTCAGCTCCTATTATCACTACACTACCCAACCTTGTACTGTCAGTGAGTTTTTAAAATCACTTTGGATAAAAAGCAGGTCTAGACTGTACTATTATAAGAATTGACCATGGATTAAAGTTTTTGGAAAGCCCAGGCACTTTTTCCTCAACACTGATATTGTTTGTTGACCTTTTGCCCTGATGCACATACATTAGCAAACAGAAAAATGATGACACATTGCTTTTGTTTCATACATCCTACTCATAGCTCAGTATTGTTTGCTGAACATTTGTTTCTAGTTGAAGTGCACACATTTAGTTAAAGGTGGGGTAGGTCATTTTGGAGAAACCAGCTCGAGTGCGTGAGAATTTGAAAATACACAGCCGGAAAAGATCTGCCACTTCCTTACAGAGCCCCTCCTCCAACACACACGAACATGACCAATGAGGGCACGAGATAAGTTTGTGCACAGATGGAAGGCTGACAGGCAGGTAGGCCATCCGGCTAAAATGATTGGTCGTGCTTTTTAAAGTAGCCTACTACGGCTTCCACAGATGCATTTTTTTAATGTATTTATTGTCCATCCATCCATCCATCTTCTCCCGCTTATCCGTGGTCGGGTCGCGGGGGTAGCAGTTCCAGCAGAGAGCCCCAAACTTTCTTTTCCCTGGCGACATCAACCAGCTCTGACTGGGGGATCCCAAGGCGCTCCCAGGCCAGCGAAGAGATATAATCCCTCCACCTGGTCCTAGGTCTACCCCTTGGTCTCTTCCCAGCTGGACGTGCCTGGAACACCTCCCTAGGGAGGCGCCCAGGTGGCATCCTAACTAGGTGCCCGAACCACCTCAACTGGCTCCTTTCGACGCGAAGGAGGAGTGGCTCAACTCCGAGTCCCTCCCTGATGACCGAACTTCTCACCTTATCCCTAAGGGAGACACCAGCCACCCTGCGGAGAAAACCCATCTCGGCCGCTTGTATCCGCGATCTCGTTCTTATTTATTGTCAAAGCATTTCATATATTCATTGCTATCGGGATGTTAAGAGCATTCCATGGAATATAACAAAGAGTATATCTGAAATAAATTACATACCCCACCTTTAACTTCTGTAAAGTCACACAATAGTTTGACTTTTGAAATATTTTCCTCAAATCACTCGTGTTTCTGTTTCTTACCTGTACTGAGGGTGGTGCTGCTGGAGGGACTTGTTAAGAAGTCCCTCCTAAAACCTTATTATACATCCATGCCTAAAACAGAGGTATTAAATACAGGAAGTGGCCAAACAGACTGTACCAATTGCCTGCCACATTATAGGGGGGATTCAGATTTGAAGATTAGAGATGATGATTTTCTTTAGAATATAAAAGTTCATTAGTGCTTTTGTCTTTATTTGCTTGTCAACATATTTATACTAACAGTCACATTTATATGTTTTGTTTAATTTTTTGCTTTAGTTTATAGTATTTGTATTTGTGTAAGCCCCTTAATAGTCATAATATACAGTATGTTCAACTTTGTGGTCAGTTTTTATCATTGTTTTATCAGTTTAATTAACTGTTGTTTGTGTTAAATTAGCATATCCTGAGTTTGGTTTAATTTAGTGTACCCTTTCTTTGTTGCATATTTTGTAAATGTTTTCTTTCATTTTTGAATCAGTGAAAGACTCTTTTAAAATCCACCTACGACTGCCAGCTTGGTGCTTCACAGAAAGTCCTTGTGATATTTGATTTAATTTAACTATAGGCATAGTGTGTAATTTAACTATAAAGCCTTAAAACCAACATGTTTTGCCCAGTTTCTAACTCCAACACTGAAGATTTTGACTTCTCAATGCTAAAACCCACCATATTTACTCAAAGGAGCTAAGAAAAAGCAACCTTTTCACCCAACGGTGACAACCATTATAGTTTAAAGGCGAAACAAGGTTATTATTTCAAAGAAACAATTCACCAAACTAAGCCAATAAAGCTCCTGAGTGGCTGGCGGTTTGGTTTCAGTGTGACAATTTTATCACTCTGAAAGCAGCTCTCTGCTGTGGGAGGCACACACACACATTCATTATGCACACATTCACATACACACACCCACACAGAATATATGGAAGCGTATACATGACCATATGAGCTGAGCTGAACTGATATGCAGACTTTTACACACAATTCAACCATATACACACGCACAAAAGCACTCCTACGTACACATTCACACACACCACACACACACACACACACCACACACACACACACACACACACACACCACACACACCACACACACACACACACACACACACACACACACACACACACACACACACACACACACACACACACACACAGTGTCTTGGCCAGCCAGATGTGAGGAGGATTAGCAAAGTTGGCAGTCAGCACAGAGCTCCTTATCCACTGGAGCTAATTCACTTTACTACACTAACTCTCCCTCTATTTCTCTCCATCCATCTTTGTCTTCATGTCGTTATGATCTCTTTGTCTGCCTCTCTTTCTTTCTTTCCCCCATCTTTACCAATATCTCCCTTCTTTCTCACCCCCTCTCCTCCATGGCTTTCAGTTCGAGCAGAAGCGCTAGTTTGCTTTGTCAGGCCAGTGAAGTTGTCTTGGGAAGCGCTCAATGCCTCTGGCGGTAAAAGCTCTGTGCTGATAAAGGATAGCACAGATAGGTGACATTGTGAAAATGGATTAAAGCCATTTCAATTTGATTCTCATACTTGAAGCTACAGTATTTTGAGCTATTCAACTTGTAAAGGTCAGAGATTTAGATCGGATTTACCCCAGGATATCTAAGCTGTCACTTAAACCTTGAGCTGGTATGGATTCAGGAGTGTTTCCAAAGGAAGTGGAACAATTATTATAAAAAATGTGTTACTGAATGGTGATTGCTGGTGAAACTATTCACAGGGACTAGTGATCCACAGTAGATAGCAAGCTATGTCAACCCAGTCTCACGGCATTTCGTGTTATAGTCACGAAATTAATTGAATCTGTTGATTCGTGTTCACCAACACAATTTTCGATTGGTAGTATGTTTCGTGCCTGCAGCACGTCTTTTTGTCCGGTCGGGTCTTGGGATACCAGAAGCTGTGTGGTTCATAAAAACATTTTCTTACTCAATATCTTACCCTAAGCCTAACCCTATCCCTTTCATTTTAAATTGTAAAATGTCGGAGTTTTTTTGCCGTCCGCGAGGAAAAGAAATGGCTCAGAGCCTCAGGATACTGAAATCTGTATTTTTCGTCATCTTTTTTTCCTTCTAATTTGTTATTATTTGGTGCAGGCACGAAACCTACTACCAATAGTAATACATTGCTTCTCAAATCGTTCTGTGTCAGAATACTGAAATCTGTATTTTTTTGTATCTGTTTTTCCTTCTAATTTGTTATTATTTACATAATGTGACACGAAAAAAATGGCAAAATCGTGTTGGTGAACACGAATCAATAGATTAATTTCGTGACTATAACACGAAATGCTGTGAGACTGTGTTGGCTACGTACTTAAATGTTAGCAAGCTGTGAATTTGCTCTTCTATGATGTCATAGTAGTTCCCTAAATTACTTATTTCCCTCCTATTATGAACTATTTAATCCCTTACATAATTCTAAATTAAAAGAGACCTAAAAGAAGAGCTGAAATTAGGAAAAGATGAGCTAGCATGCTTGCTAACAGCTGGTAACTGTCAGTAACTGTAATTGTCAGTTAACTTACTAACTGGTCACGAAAATAACTATTATTTCGTTTTTTTCTTCCGAAAGTAAATTATGCCATCGACATCCGTCTCAAAACTGCAAACTGACTGCAAATTATAAATGTTATTTGCTGGAGGGTTGAATAAAACTGGAGGTTGTTGTCATAGCCTGCTCTATCTTGCTGTTCAGCTAAGCCACACATTTTATTGTTAAAATTAACCTTTCACTAATGGCCAGACGGGACTTCAGAAGGTTACTGGTCGTTAACAAGACATTTTTCGTTCTATAACCCCCATAAAATAGGCCCAGTCGTTTTAGCACGGATAAATAAATGAATTTGCTAATTAGTGAGCTTTAGAGGTGCTGGAGGGCAGATGTTGTTTCCTTGGGAAGGAGCCAGGCTAGCTGTTTGGCAGTAGCTTCATATTTATCCTACATGCATGAGAGTGGTATCAATCTTCTTGTATAACACTCAAACACAGAATAAAAGCATATTTCTCAAAATCTGGAACATCTATTTTAAATGCTGATGTGACTGGCCCTAAAGTAGGATACAGTGCATGCTTGTCTCACAGGGTTTTTAACTTCCAGTTGAAGGACAGCTTTTTGACTGCCCTATGTCACAGAGTGGATACTTTTAGCCAGAAGAGCTCACAGTGTGCTGAGTGCATACATCTTGTGCTGCGATGTGATAGACTGAAACAACCTACCAACCTGACCCCAGATGACATGACACAACCCACGCTCTGGCTTAATCAGAGCCAATAAGGTCTAAAAATACTGTCTGTGTAAGTATCAGATGATTTCAAACGAGAGGTGGTAAAGTATAAGGGCATATTGTAACAATGGACATTATTATTCAAAGTGGACCTCCTTGAAAAGTGATGATGCTCTCTAAAAATCCAAACACTAAGGTGCACAAGTTAAGTGCTGTACTTTACTGACCCAGAAGGTGTGGTAAAAGCACCGCATATAAATAGTATCATTTATCAAAAAGTACAACTCCAGGTAGCCCATATTGAATACAATTTGGGGACAACTGTAGCAATGGTGAAAAACAAGATATTAGTGCTGCTTTATGATAAATCAATAAACCCAGAGGTCACCAAGCTATCAGCACAAAGGGAACATTGGTTCTTTTTTGTATGGCTTCCAAGAAAGATTTGCTGTTTTATGTTTTGCTTGTAATTTATGCTGTTTTCAGTACAGTAATGATTAAAAGTGCAAGCAAGAGAAAGGACTTCTGGGAATGGATATTGGGGTTTGGTGGTCACTGCAAAAGACAGATTTGTAGTGAAAGTGAACCTTTTCCTATTCTTTCCCAAATGTATTACTCTCCTGAACAATTTATTCCCAGTGCATTATATTTAATGGTGACGTCATTGTGAAGGTCAACTATTGGTTTCATTTTCCCTTTGGTTTTTCTGTCTTTTGTGTTGTTGTTGTTGGTTGCAGTTCAAGTCATCTATTATTTTCATCTCTAAACATCAAGTCTGTCAGTATCACAGTTAATGTCCTTACCTGGTGGGTGAAGATATTAAGTTACATTTACCAAATGTGGACTTATTGCAGCATCCAGATATGTACAAGGACCTATAACAAACAAATATATTGATTTCTTCCTGGTCGAATGCACTTATTGTAAGTCAGCTAAATGTAATGTAATGTAATGTCATTTCTGAAAATTACGGAATTTTAAAGAGTAGAAATTGAAGATTTGATAGGGGGGATTGACAGGCAACAACGGTCCTTAGCTGGACTTGTGTTTTGGGTGTTAAAATAACTGCACACTCCCTAGGCTGCCCTACAATATTTAAGTGTCTAAATGATTACATTACAAAAGTAGTTTAATCTGGCCAGTGTTGCAAAAGGAAGTTATGTGAGGTGTAAATATTTCCCCCTGGTAGGAATAGTGTGCCACTTCAGAAATCAAGTCACACATCAATTTGAGGAAAAGATTGACCGTGAAACTGGGACATCTATCTGGTTTGGATGAGACTTGACCGCCAGGTCACAACTGCCACAGTTGCTGGTAGTTTCACAGTTTCCACTGAAGAGGCTCTAGACTCATCCAGGCTGAGTGGACCAGCAATGATGCTGCGCTGCGGGAGGCTACTTTACATTTGGACTCCAAAGTCAAGAAATCAACATGTTTAAATCAGTCAGACCTGTGAGTGTTATCCAATTATAGTGGTGAAAACATATATATGTTTACCTCCAATTCCCTCCATTTTTTTTGCTGGGGTGCGAATGATGGCTGAGATGGCATCCGATGTCTGATTCTGTTATCTTGTTTCAAGGGTGTGTGTGTGTGTGTGTGTGTGTGTGTGTGTGTGTGTGTGTGTGTGTGTGTGTGTGTGTGTGTGTGTGTGTGTGTGTGTGTGTGTGTGGTGTGTGTGTGTGTGTGTGTGTGTGTGTGTGTGTGTGTGTGAGAGAGAGACAGAGAGATAGTGTGTGTCAGTATCATATGGTGATGTGGCATGTACACAGCATGTCAGGCTGTCAGCTATCCATCGTTCTCTATGGCCCCGTCTCAGGTCGGTTAAATTAAATCCTTGCTTCCCTCACTTGCATCGTTTCCCTGTGACTAGTCCCTCCCACCAGGGAAGCATGGAGGGACCAACCCAGTCTCGTAAAAAAACGTGTAATACCTACGTTGGTCCACAGCGTAGGATGTAGTATTACTACAAAACGCCTCTGAAATTGTAAGATCCCTACGTTTTTTTTCACCATTCATTCCAATGGCTGGCGTCTATGTCACGTGATCTTCACATTTCTCCCTGCAGAAAAAAAAAACATGGCCGAACTTCGTTTTATTCTCGGTGTAAAATGACTATTTTAAAGTTAGTTTGGCCATTCAAATGCGTTTTGATGTCATTTGATGCGAGAAATATGAGTTGTTATTTCAGATTATGTGTGCAGTGGATGTACATGATCTTTAGTTTGCTAGTTATTACGAAGATTACTTCAGGAAATTGTGTCTATACAACGTTTTCATTGTCACCAAGGTGGTTGCTAGGGATGCTAGTTACTGGTTTTCAGTAACTAGCACAACACTGGTTACCATTACTAGTTACTTCATTTCAAAAGTAACTCAGTTACTTTACTAGTTACTTACACCCAAAAGTAATGCGTTACTGTGAAAAGTAACGTTTTTGTTAGTTGAAAAAAGGTCTCCCATTAATGCCCTTATAGCCTTCCTTTCAGTAGCCTACTGTTATTGCATTGGAGAATAATACAATCTGTTGATCAACTTGACATGCATTATATGCAATCTGGATTGCATCGATATTAGCTGGCTTTCCATTTTTATATATTCTTTCTCCAGGTAGTTGGAAAAAGTTTTCCATCCCATATGCCGTGTGCCGCCCGGACATGCTATCATGCTAACTAGCTCCCTGAAAGCGGGTGACTCCACTGTAGCAATAGCCTGCATGTGTTCTACAACATACCGTGCAATGGCTTTATCGACTTTTCCCTGGCCAGCAGTCCTTTGGTTAAAACCCAGCCGCTGTTGCTTAGGTGGAGGTGGAGTGGCGTCGGCTGAGTCTCTGTGGTCTTAGCTACTAGCTTCGTCCCAGCATGTTGTTTTTGCAGATGTTTTAAGAGATTTGAATTACTGGTTTGGGCAGTAGATAGGATCTTTGTCCGCCAAGACACAACTTACATTTAACTAAAACGTTCTTTTCTTTGTGCTCGACAAAAGTGAAATAGTGAGAATATCTCCAGGTGGAGAAACTAGACTTGAGCTCCGCCGCCGCCATGATAGTCTTGTTAGTAAACAACACAAACACGCCCACAGCCCGTCTCCGCATGTGACACAGGAAGTATCAAAGTACATTTACTCAAGTACTTAAGTACAGTTCTCATCTCTGTTCGCCTAGCTGTTGACTATATAAAAAAACTAACGGAGTAACGCACCATGTAGTAACGGTAACGGAGTTACTGAATTTAAACAGTAATGCGTTAGAGTACTAGTTACTGCCAAAAATAACGGCGTTACAGTAACGCGTTACTTGTGCCGCATTAGTCCCAACACTGGTTATTACACGTTTTTTTTGTGAGACTAGGGCTGCTTCTCAGGTCGATTAAATGAAATCCTTGCTTCCCTCACTTGCGTCGTTTCCCTGCGTCTTGTCCCTCCCACCAGGGAAGCATGGAGAGACGCAAGGAAACCACGAGAAGCAGGGAAATGAGTTTTAAGAGCAATGGGACGTCCTTTCCTCCGGAGCGTCACGTGAAGCGACGTCCGTTTGTGATGACGCTGCACAGCTGATCGTCTGACAGCAGCCAGCTCTGTCCCCGTTATTTCCATACACACCCCCGCCTCTGTTAGCACACATTTACTGACACAAACATTTGTATCATCTGTTGTAGACCCCAATAAATAAAATAAAATAAGAACTCATTCTCAAAAAAGATAAACGCCATTCTTAAAATGTATAAACGAACAATAGTTTGATTAATATTGATTAGAGTGCACAATATAAATAAAATAATTGAGAGAAGAAAAAGAGATGTATTATCTATCAAACCCCAGTTAGATTAACATTCATTGGATTGCACACTTTGTTTGTTTGTGTGGATATGTAGCACATTAACATTTTAATAGCACTTAATGACTGAATGGAAATGACAATAAATGAAAATATAAAACGAAAAAAGCGATCATGAAAATGTTTCCAACAAATGAATAAAATGATTTTTGACCACTTTGTTGTTCAGATATATCACATATTTGTAACTAAATGATACATGAATTGAAACAAAACACAGTATAAACTGAGGAGTGACTCTCGTGAGTTTCATTTATTTTCTTCACTCCGCTGGGAAACTGCTCTCATGTCAAGAAGCATGAGATCAGTGCATGCATTGCATCGTCCAATCAGTGAGCGATACACAGTAAGGGGGCGGGGCGACTGGTGGTTCCTCCATTATCGCTCCTCGCTCCTCCGGCAGAAATAAGAGCCATGGGACGGTACTCAAGATGGCGCAGACAAATCAACTTCCGGTGAGACCGAGACCGAGGAGCGAGGAAATGAAAAATAAGAGAAGTGAGAAGGGCCCCCTCTCTCTCTCACAGACACACACACACATACGTCTTGTAATGCTATCTCTAAGGAGATGACAGGTGTGTTGGCTTAAAGTCTTTGTCGACCTGTCACCTGTGTGTGTGTGTGTGTGTGTGTGTGTGTGTGTGTGTGTGTGTGTGTGTGTGTGCGTGTGTGCGTGTGTGAGAGGTTGTAACATGAGTGTTGACAGTTTGTAAGCCTAACACTTGATGCTTATCATCACTGTACCAAGTCATATTTCGGTAATATTGAAATTATTTTATATCAAATTTAGAAATATATTTGGTATGGTATAGGCCACTGGTGTTGTTTTACTGTTATACCCATACCTAGAAATGTTTGTGCAAATTGTTTCAATTATGTTTAAATGCAACAAACAGCACCTTGCAATGCATAGTTTTTAAGTTAGTATTAGTTTCTTTATATTAAGTGCTTTATATCTGGTATTGTGCAGTAATGATAATGTTCAAAGGTCGATCTATCCTTTGTGTTCCTGTTTCCTGTTTCATGTTGTCTTCAATGACTTTGAACATTTCATCCCCTCTCTTTCTGCCCGTCGTTTTCCCCTGCACTTGATCAAATAAAACTTTATTGAGCAAAAGAGATTTACTACAAATGGTCTTTGCTTACAGGGACAGTTTTCTGCTCAGAAAGAAGATCACCGTAATGGTTTTATAGTCCGACTACATTTTACGAGGTTAGTGTAGTGCAGGGGTGTTTTTGCATGAGTGTGTGTGTGTGTGTGTTTATATGTCTGACCAGTGACTAGAAATACATAGTTCATCAAGCCCCTGCAGGGAAATGGAAAACTTACATTTCTCCGCTGTAACTTTCTGTTTCTGTTGACCTTCTTTAAAAAAACTGTGATTCCGTTTTTGCCCTTTCTCAGTCGTATCTTTTTCCTACTCATTTTTCTTTCCTCTCACTTTTCACTTTACAGTAGATGTTTTTAACAGAATGAAAAATGAAACCATCATTTGCGTCTCCTCTGTCGCCCTTTTTTCTTTTCTTTTCTTTCACAGTTTGGATCTACCCACTTCCACAGTGCGTTGGAAGCACATAAACAGAAACCGAACCAAAGCCAAAATGACTCCCACCTGCCTGTTTTAAAACACACACGCACACACGCACACACACACACACACATACACACACACACACACACTCACACACGATGACAAACACGCACAGTCTACCGCCATAGATATTTTATCAATAGCAAATTCAGACATGAGATAAGACAAACATCACTCAATCCTCTCCAGCCAAAAGGAGAGGATCCTTTTTATATTTATTTCCTCTTAAAGGCTTGTTAGACACACTATGATAAAGTTCACACATATTACAGGCAACAGCATTTTTCCAATAATTATGCACAGAAAACATGTTCGTCTAAGCATAAAAACCTTAAAAATAGAGTTAATTGTACGGTAGGTCAGCTTGTTCCACTAATGGCTGTAATTATCTTATTGTTTTATTACAGCAACACATAAGACTGCACATTCAGCACTTTACAAGGTTTGATTTGATTTAGATTATATAATGTAACAAAACTCCATTTCCTACTTAAACAAAAATCTTTCTTGACTTTGTATTACGAACTATGTGACAATCCTCTTTTGCTCTCCAATGCAATTATTAAAACATGGACAATATTTACTTATTACAAACCAGTCAGCATGGCAAATTGTACGGTTTGGTTAATAGATAGCCGCAAACATCCCAGGTGGTGACAGGGGAATTTATAAGAAGCTTAAATAAACGTTTGGCTGACACGCATATTTTTATTTTTTGTATATTTGTCATCACCCATGGATTTTATCATCCTGATATTGCTAAAGAACATGCTTTGAATAACTCATTACAAAATGTGTAATCACTCACTTGAAAGAAAGAAATGTTTCAAGGAGAGTGCGTAACTGTCCTTTCTCTTCAAAATCTATTTATCCATCCATCTGTATATCCATCCATCCATCCATCCACCATCCATCCATCCATCCATCCATCCATATATCTGTATTAGGGCTGAACGATATACCTTGTCATGGCGATAACCGCGGTATGCGCATGCGCGGTATTCACACCGCAGGGACGTGCGGTTTTATTCATTTTTAAAAAAAAATGCTAACGCACTTTAGCACAGAATTCAAAATGAAGATACCCTTATTACTTATCGAAACTGCACATACAATATATCCGATTAAAGCTGAGACTCCACAGATTATTTAAGTATAGTATCTAAGCGATCCGATCTCGCAACAGGGGAAGCAAACACAGACATCACAACACGTACCTTTTACGGAGCTTTTACGGGAGATCGTCTCACCGTAGCTGTCAATCTGATCAAAAGACGTGTTCAATGGCATTAAAACGAGAAAGAAAAAACGCGGCTGAATCGGTTGATCCATAGGTTGATAATGTATCTGTGGCTTTGAAGCAATTGTTTATAATCCATAATTCCATTTTTATGTAAAAATCGGAGCACAACAGTTAGCTACTAATGGTAGCCATCAGAGTGTATGCAGCTTCCGGTTTTGGCTACGCGTCACTCTCACTCCTTATTTGGTAATGTGTGTGTGTGTTAGACTGCGCTGGACTGCCGCATAGCCAAGACCGGAAGCAGCAGCCACTCTAGTAGCTACCATTAGCAGCTAACTTTTGCTCTGCGATATATACATAAAAATGGAATTATGGATTATAAATTAAATCATTTTTTTATACAGAGACGTTAAAAACCTATGGATTAACCGATTCAGCCGCGTTTTTTCTTTCTCGTTTTAATGCCATTGAACACGTCTTTTGATCATATTGACAGCTACGGTGAGACATCTCCCCTAGAAGCTACGTAAAGGTACGTGTTGTGATGTCTGTGTTTGCTTCCCCTGTCCGAGTTCAGATCACTCAGTGATGATACTATATACCTAAATAATCTGTGGAACCTCAGCTTTAATCGGATATCTTGTATGTGCAGCTACAATAAGTAATAAGGGTACTTTTATCTTGAGTTCTGTGCCAAAGTGCGTTAGCATTTTTCGCTCAGAGGTCATTTAGATGCTTCTTGGTAAAAATGGTTTGTATCGTCAGTTAGCTGAGATTATTTCTGTTAATCTGGTATAACACATTAATAGGTTCTTAAATATTACGATCCCCTGAGACACTGTTGTGAAAAAAAAAGTAAAGTACCCGCTGGGACTTTGGGGTTTAACAGGTTAAAAAAAACGCAATATATACCGCAGGGGGGGAAAAAACCGCGATGTCAGTTTTTTTCAATACCGTGCAGCCCTAATCTGTATATCCATCTCTATATCCATCTGTATATCCATCCATCCGTCCAATAATCCAGCAATCTATTAATCTACTCATGTATCCATCCACCCATTCATGATTCATTAATCGACCCATCTATTGATTTATTATCCACGACTCATGCATGCATCCATTCATCCATCCATTTATCCATATAACCATCCATCCATTCATCCACCAACTATCCATCCATCCATCCATCCATCCATCCATCCATCCATCCATCCATCCACCACCCTACAGTCCTCCCACTAGTCTTTTCACTGAACAGATCACCCCAGACACACTGCAGATGACCCCCAGGCTCAGAATGCACAGGTCTATCAGGCGGTCCCGCACAGTGAGGCGACTCCACTGCAGTCTGAGGTGAAACAGGCAGGGCAGGATGAGCGTCATGGCCGCCCCGGTCACACTGCCGGTCAAACCCATCAACAGCGAGAACCTGGGGACCATCAGGGCCAGCAGGTATGATGTCATCAGCAAGGCGACACGGACCAACAGGGCCGGACCAGACACACCTCGACCTCCATGTTTGGAGTATGATGAGACATCTGTGGAAAGGTTGAAGTAGAGTGTTGTTTTGATGTCAATTTGTGTTGAACCTGCAAGCAATGTTGGTGTATGGGTTGCTCTTTTCAGACTAATTGTTTCCCAGTTGCGTCTATGTAGAGTTGTCATTAGCACAAATTAAAAAGAAAAGCTGTAGAAGGCAGGAAGGGTTAAAATGACATGTGCATTGCCCATTTAAATATTATATTTCTAAATGACATCACTTCGGAAAAAGGAAAAGTGTTGCTATGTGATAATTACTTCATTAGTGTTTACAGTCAATGACAGTGAGAAGGTTAGTCATCACAAGGTTTCCCTGATGTCTTAGCATTCAAACGAAAACAAATGGTATGTGATTTGTTTTTTGTCGTTTGATTGTATTTCTGACATCATTGGTAAGGTTTTCATTTCATGTGTTGGTTTCTATTGACAATAGGCTTAAGTGTGGGCTAAATAAACGTTTAGTAGAAATTAAACTGGTTCTCATGCTCTGTTCAAGCACAACCTTTCTTCACTGACACATCTGCGGATACTCCCATCTTGAACGATCTAACCCCAGTCCACCACTATTGACCTCGGGAGCAATTAAGTCTTATGCCTAAGGCAGCATGAGAGAAAACAACATGTAACCGATTAATTTTCTTCAAAGCTATTTTCATTGACCATCCAGGGATCCACCAGCCTCAGGCCTGCTTTCTTTTTCTTACATGCTTATGCTGCTCCACAGAGTAATAAGCAATATAGAAAGAAAAAAACAGCTTCCTAAGGCCATGTATAATCTGCATATCAGCCATTATAACGTATACAGTAAAATGGAGATCTAAAGTCCACCACACCTTAGATATAATTCATGAGTACAAACCCATTTATAGATGGCCTGAAGGAACTCTCTCTTCATGTATGGTGACAAAACTTTGGGAAAGGTCAGTGGTTTCAATAAAAAGCTGGCGGTCGTGTTTACCTCCAAGCAGGCAGGTTTGCAGTATTTCAGCAGCAGAGTAGAAGGGCAGAGGGTATGACAGCAGGGCTTTAGCCAGCAGGCACAGGTTGACGAGAGGTCGGAGGTCAGAGGGCAGGTTGTCTGTGATTACCTCACTGGTCTCTTCCCCCCAGGTCAGCACGGCCTAATGGAGGAGGAAAAACAAATCAATCAGTCAATCAATCACTCCATTTTTCTGTCCCTTCTTCCATCCTTTAATTAGATCCGCAGTTGTCAGCCAGATGTCCGGCCAAATATAGATTCTGTCTCAATGCTTTTTAGGTAACAAATTATAAAATAAAACCGTCACTGTATTTATTTACCTCTGAGAGCACTTAACTAAATGTTAGCTTTGTTTAAGAGTCTTCACAAACACATACAAAACCAACTCAGTATCACTGGAATTACAAGAACGTTTTCAGTGTTTAACAATGTTACAAACCAGTAAAGAAAACAGGGTTTTCATGATGCAGGCGGCACCATGAGTCCACCCCAGCATGGTGTTAAACTGCCCTCTGTCCTCCATACTGCCCTCTAGAGGAGGGAGGAAGATCTGAGAGGTGTAGGAGAAGATGATGACGCCCACAGAGATGAGGAAGTCCTCCGGGTCCACAGACAGAGACAGAGTGGACCAGGACCAGCTGCTGGCTCGACTCAGACAGTACAGCATGACCAACAGGCTGACAGAGGGCCAGAGACAAAAGGAAAGAAAATGATAAATGCATTGAAATTAATAAAGCGTGCAATGATAATTGTTTTATTATGTTCAAAGCACGATGCAATAAGAGCTGTTTACTCATTGGTACACAGAGTAATTAAAGAGAAGGTTTGCCTATATGAGGAAATTGAAAGAAGAAATAAAGACATTGTACAAAATATAATAAAAGGAGAAAAATAATAAAGGGAAAATGAATTTGAAATAATATTAAATCATTAAAATGCTTCCCAAAAAAGATGTATCTCCAAAAATGTATTTTAAAAATGTTATTCAAATTTGGTTAGCTGATTATTTATTTTTTGAATAAAGGTGAAAACAAGGCTTTTTTTTATAAGCTCATAAAAGAAAAATGGGATATTCAATAATAAACTTGGAAGAAATGATTTGCACATCACTAAATAACCATAGGATTGAGAGATCAGATGGATCATGGAGAACTTTGAGATCCAGCGCCATTATCTGAGACAACTGGTGTACAAAAATCAAACAAGCAGCAACAGCAGTGTGTTGAAGATGGGAGTAGACGGCCAAACCTGCAGAAGATGCATAATGATCAAAGGAGTGGAAAGGAGAGCAGATTAGAAAGACCACCTTGTCGTCTTGATTCCATATGACTGGTGATACTGATCAGCTAATGTCAGAACAATCATAGCTACTCCTTTTCAATTACCTGATGAGTATGTGAGCCAGGGAGCACAGCAGGCTGAGGGTGGAGACTGGTCTGAGATCAGTGAGCAGCAGACAGGGCAGCAGGAATACCAGAGACAACAGAGAGCACACTGACCGAGGAACAGCCGTCCCCGACACACTGTCAGACAGCAGGCTGCTGGAGACCACCAGGTACAGCGTGCACGTCATCAACAGCTCGATGACCTGCAGAAAAATATATGTTTAACTGTTTATTGTGGGAAACTAAGGTGTTTTTTTCACTTGTGTATCTCTAATATGTATCTCATGGTGCAGGGGTACATTTCTCCAAACGAGACACCTGCAGGAAGGCTTTATAAGCTTTGTGGAGAAGCTTAAACTCATTGACAAAAACAACAGAACTTGATAATATATATATATATATATCCATATAATAGCATGATAGCTAGATCAGTCATAAGTAATAAGTCTTAATTGTTGGCTAATAGATATAAATGAACCCTTCCAATAGTTCAAAGGTAGGTATATGTAAAGGATATATGATTGAAATGGTTTAAGAAAAGTAATAAATCCTGTAAAAGCTAAAAGTAATGAATACATTGTTTAAATAGTTATCTAAAAGTAATGGATACATAGCTGATAGCTAGCTAAAAGTATTTGGAAAATTGTGAAAAAGCTACATGTAATTAATAAAAGGGTTGATACTGTAGTATATCACTAAATAAATAATGCAATGCTTATGGTGATAATGGTGAAGGGCTGCTCAAGCTAATTTACAAGCTGTCGGTGTATATCAGACAAAACGTTAGGAACGACTGATCCAGAAGTACTGTATTCAACATGTGCATGTACAGAAAGATGAATGTGCTGCTATGTGTTGGTTTATTCTGAAGTGTGTGTTACCTGCGCTACATTAACCATCCAGCCTGCCAGTGCAGGCCAGTGGGGCCACAGTCCTTTGCAGCAGGCCTCCACAATGTCCTGGTAGCTGCGCCGGACTCTGACCTGCGACACCGAGCCTCCACTGAGAGATAAACACATCATCTTAATGTGATAATAGTGTAATTCAGGGTATATGCAGGAATCCTGAAGTCAAATAATACCTTTTAAGACCTTTTTTAAGACCCTTTCCATACATTTTAAGACCTCATCGCCACTTTGAGTTTTAACCATTGGCGACACACTTTACCTCACATTTACTATATACAGTATTGATTGTCTTTCCTCCTTATCTTCCAACCATTTGGACGCAGACTTGCATTTCCCCATAACGATGTTGTTTAACAACCGGCGTAAACGGACCTTCGCGCGCTATCAAGCAGTGAGCGTGCGATGTCCTGTTCAGATGACGTCAAATCCAACGGGATGCCATAAATAAACTACACAGAATCACACTACACACCTACGCAATGATTACATTCAGGCAGACTGTAGAATACAACCTCTTTGGACAATTGATATACTTATTGAAAACAAGCTACAACATTGAATACCTTGGAAAATGCCATTTAATACTTTTTAATAGCCTTAATTTTCTCTAAATTGATTTATCAACTTTTAATACTTTTTAAGACCCCGCGGACTCCCTGTAATTAGACAGTATGAAGTTGACTTTTGATTGTGTTCTGGTTTTATGTTTCAGTATTTGTAAGCAACTGTGATTGAAAGAATATTGCTTTTATTTTACTTTTTAATGGTTATTTCATTATTTCTTTGATGTTATTTTCTTGTAAGATGGGGCAGGTAAAATAAGATTTTCTTCTCCCTGCTCCTTTCCACCATGCGCTAATAAAAACCAGTATAAGTGTACATCTTCCGTTTTAAAATAACTGTCATGTGTGGAATAAACAAATAAAAAATAAAAATCTGACAAAAATGTCATACACATTTCGTGCAATGTCACTATTTCCAGTTATTATCTTTGTGGAAGAGTTTGCTCCAGTGCTTTAGATGAGCACAATGATGTTCTTTATTTACATTGCTATGGCTTGCAATTTATATTAAAAATGAATGAACTCATCACAACATAATTTAACATCATTTAACCTAAATTCAGAAAATACTTCAGCACAGTTTTACAGAACAGATTGACATTTTCTTTTGCTGTGGAAGTGGTACTTTTCTTAAGCTCGCCACTGCTGAAAGAACAGAATAACATGTTTTTATATTTGGACTCATCAAAATTGGGGTTAAATTCCCCAGAGGAGTCTGAATAGAAGAGAAAATACATTCATGAACGGCTCTGTTGTCAGAAACGATAGTCACCATTGCTGAAAATAAAGAGGGCTGCACCATCTGCAGAAACTCAAACATATACAAAAGAAAAAAAGCACAAGGATAAGTGCTCTTTGCGAATAAAAGCCCATAAGTGCTACAGCATTGACACAAAGTTAAATAAGTTGCTTAGAAAAATCTACTATGAGTAAAATGGCTAAAGAGGAGAATATAACAGACACACCTTTGCTCCTCTTCGTACAGACAGGCCACCAGGATCCTCCCGGTGTGGTTACAGACCCAGGCCGACAGAACCAGCAGAACCAGACCAACATAACCCGAGCGGACCAGAGCGAAGGGTAAACCCAACACAAAGATACCCTGAGAGATGGGAAGAAAGAACACAGATTATTGGGTTTGGTGGAGGACGATAGGAATGAGAATACTTCCAAACCTCTCCTTTAAGGTAGTTGAATACTGAAGAAACAGATTCACCAATCAACGTGAGAAAATGACCAATGTGTTATCGCCATGATTACACACACAGATACATACAGTAAGGTAAAAGCATACAAAAATAAGCCGTCCAATCGAGAAAAATATACAAAATATATGTATATAATAATTCCAGTGAACTTTCCAGCAATATTTTGTTACCTAAAAAATTGTAAATGTATATATCTCAAAGTTGTAAGACAATTTCCAATTTTCTCAAGTAAAGAAAACAAAATGATAAATAAAGAAAGTAAGGAGGAGGAAGGGATTTAGTCATATGCAAAATGAAGTTTTGACAAAGGTGAGAAATCTATAAAATCCTTGCTTTCAAATATAGGTACACAAAACAAAATACATAGAAGACCTCTTAATCAACCCACAGCACCTGTGCTCATTTCAACTTGTTTCAGTAAAAATGTATCTCTTAAAGGTCACCTATTGTGAAAAAAGACTCTCACACTTTTTGTCCTGATCCATTTATATAAAAACCTGTCTGAAAATGAGCTGATCAGATTTTGGCCACTTTATGATTTCATAACGATGTTTTGTCTTGTGTAACCATTAGCCAATCACCAACTAAGGTAACCCCCCCCCCCACCTTATCACCTGAATCTCCTCCTAGAGCACCGTTGTGTTCTTTGTAACCAAATATCTCTCAGAGGGGCGTGGGGAGGGGCTCCTTATTTTCATCTAAAGTAACAGACAGAGAATCAGCACTTTGGAAACAGGGCTGAAACAGAGGGGATTATGGGTAATGCTGCAATGATCTGTTTGGTGTTTGAAGCCAAACACTTCAGAGACATGTTTTGTATATATCTGAGACCTATAATATATTGATGAAAAACAGTATAATAGTATAAAACAGTATAAAAATTGTTAAAATGCGAAAAGTCTAAAACCTAGTCACAAGAAAAGAGGAAAAAACAAGGATGAAAGTTGAAGGGGAAATTAAGAGAGTAGAGAAGAGGATTGTTCACGGTCGGAGGATGAGGAGGCGAGAGGAGAGTTTTGGCGAGATGCCTGGAGAGCTCGAGGATGCAGGAGGCCAGCAGGAGCAGAAGGGATGAGGAGAGGCGGGCTTTGGCCCGTCGTGGAGGGGAAGTGACTGCCAGAGAGAGGAATAAGGAGGAGAGGCAATGGAGGAGGAAGAGGAAGAAGAAGGCACAGACTGAAGAGGGTAGAGGAGAGAAGGAAACGAGGATGAGTGGAGATCAGAGGAGACAAGAAGCTACTTTGATGGAGCTCCTGCGTTACGAATGTTGGAACATGGAGACACTGAAACACACACATACACTCATACACACACTCATACAGTGGATGCATAAACACACGAGCACATTCTCTCTCTTTCAAGTTGATATTTTGTAACTGCTGTCTGTTAGGCATGCAGACGGAGCTTTGATGTTCAAATGGAGCTGCTGGTGATGAAAGCAGTCTGACTCTCAAGTATCTGATTTCATCTCCCTTCTCTCTCCCTCCCTACACTTCTCTTTCGCTCTGTGTTTATGCCAGATAATTCCTCATTGGTTACTCTGAGCACAACTTGAAGCAGCTCCCAATCACAGACAGGTACAAAAAGAGAGGAAATAAATCCCCGATTGGCTCAGGAGAAGGTGTTTTAGCTTCATCCAGCAGTAATCCGACACCTAATATAGCTTTAAATGTGTTGATGTAGTTTTCTAAATACAGACTTAATATCAAATCATTTGTTATAACGATTTTTTATTATTAACTTTATTATTCCTGTGCTTTGAAGTTGCAACATTTCCGGTGTGGCGGAGTGCAACCCAGTCTCACGGCATTTCGTGTTCACCAACACGATTTGCCCCTTTTTTTCGTGTTGCACAGCACGATTTTAAAAGCAATGTATTTCTACTGCCTGCAGCACGTCTTTTTCTCCGGTCGGGTCGAGGAAGACCGGAAGCTGTGTGGTTCATAAAAACATGTTCTTACTCAATATCAAGCCACAGTTATTGCTTTTATTTGAAATCGTATAATTTCGGACTTTTGTTGCTGTCTGTGAGGAAAATAAATGGGGCTCAGAGCCTCAGGATACTGAAATCTGTATTTTTAAATATTTTTTTCCTTCTAATTCGATATTCTTTTCAAAATAACACACTGTTATTTACTCACCAATAACACACAATTATCCTTGCTTTTATTTATTGGTTTAATTCCATAATCTCGGGCTTTTTTGGCGTCCGTCAGGAACTGAATTTCAAAACAAAAATAACCGGAAACAGACGTAGGCCTATAAGGGACATTTCGAGCATCATTGCGATTGTCAACATTTCTGAGTTTAGGATGGCCGAAGACACTACACTACCCATAATCCCCAGCTATCGTTTAGGACTACAGTCCCCGTAAGGTTACGCAGAGCGTCAAACAGCTGTGTGAAATGGAACGAAACCACGCCAGACTATCCAAAACTGGAATCGAACGCCCCCCCAGAACTACACATGCTGGCTATTGTGTTTCGCAAAATGTTCTATGGGACGTCTCTACTGAACGTTTTTGTTTTTCCCACAATTAGAAGTTGCCAGTATTAAACACATTGGTGTTATCAAATGTAAAACTATTATATATTATTTATTATAATTAATAAATGGGTGAAAATCGCTATATATACCCACATGACAGCTCATTGTTACTTTGTAATTCTACTCCACTACAATTCAGAGGTTAACCTGGTATTTTTACTCCGCTGCATTTATTTGAGTTACTTTGCAGATTCTGATTAATGATGTGAAATATAAACAACCCTTAAATCAGACTTTAGTTACACCTGAGTAAAATTCAGGTAAGGTGATTGTCAAGTGCCAACAATCAGGAGAGATATTTGATAGTTGGTGCTTGAGAAGACTAAACATGTATCTGCAATTGACATGAATGGAAACGAGTAATAAAGTATATTCATTACTCGTTATTCTCTACTAATAGTTCATTAAAGACTGTATATTATGGCTATTTTGCACATCCCTTTCAAGATTTTCAAAGGTGTATTGACATAGCATATACACAACTACGGTGTAGTTATGCAATGAATGAAACACTTGGGTCACAGGTTCCTCAACAGTGCATTACAAGACATCTATCAATATGTGTGTATACCTCCACCATTAAACTGTCATATTCTGCACATTTCTTATTCTATCTACATACATAAGAGTATAATTCATATGTATAATATCAGTTAAAATAAGTGCTTCAACATAGTTAACATTGCAGGAAAGCAATATATTAGACGTTAAGTACTTTGTCCGGCTTAATATTTATCTGTACATAGATACCCCCAACGTTTTTTTCTTATTTAAAAGAAGACCTTAATCTGTTATTTAATGTTTAAATAAAGGTTAATTCGTTTTTCTGTTTTGCACCTCCTCCTATTAATATCTTTGTACATTCTGCACTAAACTGTTTTATTGTAGAGATCACTTTATAGTATCTTCTTGATTTTTTATATTCTATATTTATACTTTCCCCCTATGAAAGTATGTACTCTTAATATTTTTTTAATCAAATAAAACACAATAATTCAATAACGTGCTTTAACCACTAGGCGGTGCACACAAGGTACACACAGCCATAATAACTTTGTATTATTAGTGTAGGACACTTTTGTTTTCGTACAACATCTGAAAATGTGTAGTTTTATGCATGCTTTCACATAATTTTACAGCATATTGCTATACTATTTCAGACTCAGTATTTACATTCTTACATTCAAAGAAAATCAGTAATATCTTTAAAAACTACAGTCCTTTTATATCAGCTGTGCACCGTTATGGTGTAAATATAACCTATCTGTGAATTAGATCAAATGTAAAAGTCAGCCGAATTAGTGTTGATACTGCAAGGAGACGTATTGTGTGAAGAGAAATTGAAGATGTTGTTTAATTGTTGAATATATTTATGATCCACGTCAAGTATTCAGTTTCGGCGGCATTTTCTCAGTTTTTCCAAAGGTCTTCTCATCAGGGCTCTATAAATAAAGAACTACGGCAGATCTGTAATATACAATGCAGCCGAACCGTGTATTACAATGCCGTTATGTGATGACTGTCAAAGAGAAAAGCAAGAGCGCTTGGAATTAAGTATTATTCTTTTAAAATGTTTTCCAGATTTCATATCATATAAACACCAAATCCCAGCATGCATTGCGGCTAAAACATCCAATAAGCAAGCTTAAAACCATAGCTGAGGATCTTGGGTAATCGCTCGAAATGCCTACCTCTGTTTCCGGTTAGTTTTATTTTGAAATTCAGTTCCTGACGGACGCCAAAAAAGCCCGAGATTATGGAATTAAACCAATAAATAAAAGCAACGATAATTGTGTGTTATTGGTGAGTAAATAACAGCGTGTTATTTTGAAAAGAATAACAAATTAGAAGGAAAAAAAGATTTAAAAAATACAGATTTCAGTATCCTGAGGCTCTGAGCCCCATTTATTTTCCTCACAGACGGCAACAAAAGTCCGAAATTATACGATTTAAAATAAAAGCAATAACTGTGGCTTGATATTGAGTAAGAACATGTTTTTATGAACCACACAGCTTCCGGTCTTCCTCGACCCGACCGGAGAAAAATACGTGCTGCAGGCAGTAGAAATACATTGCTTTTAAAATCGTGCTGTGCAACACGAAAAAAAGGGTTAAATCGTGTTGGTGAACATGAATCAATAGATTAAAAATCGTGTTGGTGAACACGAAATGCCGTGAGACTGGGTTGCGGAGTGAGCGGGCGCGAGTTCTCTCAGGTGGGTTTAAATCAGGGTGGCCAACTTTGGGTTCCTGGCTGGAGTGAGATTTTGATATCATGGGTTTAATTACACATATGCGCACGAAATGACTGCTATCGTGTCAGCAGCGGGACCTTAGCATATATATAGGATATATACACAATATATACAAATACACAATATTGGACACAGACTATAAAAGGCACAAAGTTTCATTCACTAATGAAAGTCAAACACATGTTTGTTTTCACTGTTTTATTGTGTGCCTGTCGCGATAAGCAATTAATTGACTTATCGTACGATAAATAAAAATGAACTCGATAAATTGGCATTTACATGAGGATGTGACTAGCAGTTTGAAAGGATGTACTTGAATTATTATTATATATTATCATTATGTCAGTGGTCTAAAATGGTCATACAACGGTGCCGACAATATTATCGTTTATCGCAATAATTTCCGGGAAAATGTATCCAACAAAATTAATTATCGTGAGAGGCCTATACATGAAACACACACACACACACAAATCTACAGACTTACTCCAAACATATATATTAATTAACACACTCTCACTCTCATATAGCCTACTCTTTGACTCTATTTTGGCCTAGTAGAACAATAAGCAGCAGACTTTTACTTTTTATCATTTCTACTGGATCTTAGATCTGCGCATGCGCAATACGGGTCGGCAGTGGCGGCTCCGGAGTATTTTTGTTGGGTAATCTATGGTAGGGCTAACCCCAGTGGTGGGGCTCAAATCAGTATTTGCAATGTAATTACATACCCGCTCCCCTTGACAGTGAAACGCCACGCGTGAGGTTTAGATTATTTCCCTGTCTCAATCCAAATTGAACTGTATGAAATAAAAAGGCACATTTATCTTGTCGTAAATAAAAAGGGCGACCTGGAGCCAATCCTGCAATTTCCCCACAGGTGAATGAGTTGACATGCTGAAAATCCAACCCCTGCAGGGGGGTCTGGGGGGATTCTCCCCCAGGAGATTTTTTGAAATACTAACATAAAATACACATTCTGGTACTCTCTTGAGAAGAAAAATAAATAAATCTATTACTACACGACATATTTAAATGAATGGTATTTTAGTTTTGTGTTACTTTGTTCTGAAAGCTGAACCAGCTGCTCCTCACAGAGAGAAGAGGGAAGAGGCTGTGAATGACTTTACATTGTGGATAAGGGTGGATAGCACCCATTGTTCTGTGTGTCAAAATGAAAGACAGCCCACACACCTATCAATCATCAAACCGTGGAGTCTTATTTCATTACGTGTTGATTTCTATCAACACGTAATGTTGTATCAATGTATATAGAGATGTACTACCGCAAAAGTATTCTCCGTCGGGACTTCCTGCAACAACACCACGCCGTTATCTTGATTCTGATTGGCCAGAAGACATTATCAAAGATGTTCTATTGAGAGGACGATCACTACGTGACAAAAGTTTTCAAAACCGTTTCTAGTCTTCGGTATTCTTGTTTTGGCGTGAGAATAGTTTGGGCAGCGTGAGAGCGTGAGATTGAGACTGAAAGCGTGTGTCACATGCCAGATGCGTGAGAGTTGGCAACCCTGGTTGGCAACCTGGTTGGCAACCCTCAAAACTTTAAATAAACCCACAAAATTCAACAACTCAACAAAGAAAAGTTAGATATGAGTGGGGTAAACAATCCGGAAAAGAAACAAACAGCAATACAAAGTGGAAAAACAACCTGAAATGGACGAAATCTCCGAAGCTAGCGAACACGAGGAAAAGCTATAGGAGCTATGGGATAATGCAGGAAATGCTAAGTGTCGCGCTAGCAACCATTAGCAACCATTAGCAACGATATCAAAGACTTCAAGCAGGAGCTATGACTCCGGTTATCCACATTTAAAGAAAAACTAAAGACTGAGATGAAGGAAGAAATCGCAACGAGCTACAGACACAGAAAACAACGATTGATTTGTTAGTCAATCAGAATAGTTTTTTAACCAGCAAACTGCTCTGGTATTCAATAAAATATTAAGCAAGAAACATTGACTGGAAAATAATAATGTAACATTTCTCGTGAAGATCCAAGTGTTCATGATAATATATATTGTGCTTAAAGAGGTGATATACGTAAAAAATAACTTAAAGAGCCTGTGACAGCCTCCCAACAACTGTTGAATGAAATATTGGGCTACTAGTCATTGGGCTTCAGTTTAAAAAAGAAGTTGCGATACCGTTTGATAAATATCAATAATTTCGAACATCGCGGGGAAATTCCTTCGACTCATTTTGAAGTTTTGGGGGAAGCCGGAAGTGACGTCAATGCGGGAACGCTTCACTGTGCGGCGAGAGAGCCAAACACGGACAAAGTGTGTTGTCATGCGTACTTGCGTAGAAATGGTGAATTACCGAGTTTAGGAACGTTAATAACGTTTTAATGAAGTTGACTACACTATATTCATATGTGTCAATGCTTTCATATCAATTCGGCGAACATAAACATAAATGATCGTGGTGAAGATGATGATTAAGGCGAGACACCCCAGGTGAATAGGATAATTATTTTAACTTAAAGGTATCAACTAGAAATGTCTCCAGTTAATTACTTACAATAAGGAAATTGTTTTTTATATTACAAGTTTTCGGAAATAGCATGTTTAAATATGCAAATATCCATTATCTCATTAAATATGCACATATTTTAACACATTTCAGGAATCGAAATCTGAACTTTGGATAAAGCCAGGTTCGAAATTCTTGTTTCATTTTGTAGTCATATTAGTATCTAAGGCTTTTACAGAAGGGATATTGGATATCTCTTTTTATCACTCCATAAATCAGAAAATACTGTCAACAGCCCTAAAATATCCATTTTCGCCATGTTTTTAGGTATACAATGTTGTATAATTCAGGCTATGAATGATATATGAACAAACCCTTCTGTAAAAGCCTTCATAATATTGATAGGAATATAACTGGAAGGTTTGGTGTATGTACGTACTACTGAAGTTGAAATTTCGAACTCAGAGTATGAGAAAAAACTCATTTTGAGAAAACGAACTTTAAAGATTGCAGTGAGGCGCTAGCTAAACCCTCCTGTTCTTTGGATGATAGCTTGCGCATCGACGCACTCCGTGAAGGTATTTCATGTTCGGGGTCATTTGTTTTTTGTATAATCTTGCTTCGTGCAAGTGACTTGTTGTAGTCTTCTCTGTGAACGTTTTTTTCGCCGTTCTTTTGCCATTTTGAGATTTCAATTTCTAGCGGAAAGCTAACCAGGAATTGTTTTAGCACACCACGTGACGCATCTGAACGAATCACGTTGTCAGAAATTGACACCAGCCAATGAGATTTGGTTTCTTGGTTTAAGACCCCTTTGTGCTTTCACGATTGGTTGCTGATACAAAGGAAATGACCATATTTGGATCTGATGAGATTGTGCAGGAGAGACACAGCTTTCCAACGATATCTCTGTTGATATGGTGCACACAGCGGTCGCGGTACTTTATGTTACGTTATAATGCTAACTTTTTGTGAATTTAGGAGAAATCTACAGACGCAAATAGACAAACTATAGTAAAATAAACACTTAAATGTGTATTTTGTACGTTTTCCTTCCAAAAGCCTGAAAGAAAACATGTTATGTAATCAAAATAGCACAAAATCTCAAAATTGACCAGTACTTGAAAAACGATGTTTTTGCCTGCCGTGTCTCGCCTTAAATTAGGATTAAAAATCGGTAGTGAGAGCTGCTGAATTTCCTCCCGTCGGATGTGATATAAAAACAAATCGATTATTTTTGTAGTTGTAAACTCAAGTGGATGAAACTACATTTATTAGTGCTTTCTTGTCAATTCGGCGAACATATGATACATTAAATGATCGTGAGGATGATGATTTAAAAATCGTCTGCATTTCCTGATGAGAAAACAAACCGATGCTTTTTGTAGTTGTAGTACACCAACATGGATTAAACGTGTGTTTTTTTTTTACCACAATGTTGGGGAAATTAATGGATAAAATGCACGGATTATTATTATTATTATTATTCCCACTCCGATCGGGACACTAGGTCCACCGTTTCCCCGCAGCGAGGCTCCCCCCGTTGACAGTTACGTGGGCTGGGCTGGGTGCAGTGGCGGACTGGCCATCGGGACGAATCCCGATGGGCCGGTACCGAAGTGGGCCGGTCGGATAAGTCACTAGCACATCCCCCACTCCCCTCCGTTGACAATTTACTAGCGGTACCGAAGTGGGCCGGTCGAGAGTCCCGGGATGATTTTTAGTCCCATTCCACCACTGGCTACATGACCGTATGATCGCCCATATTGACGCACCTAATTCCTAAACTTCTAACATATAAAACATAAACCGATCCTTCAGCCTAATATGAGCTCTCAGACACGTTCAAAATTAAACTGTCATCGCTGTCTGAGCTTGCTGCTGTGTGCGCCATCGTGTGTTTAACTTTACATGCAGATGCTGGGATCCTGAATGGTGCAGCTGGAGCACTGTGCCCGCAATGACGTCACACATAATTTGGCGGGACTTGAAGAATCCCCGAGAAGATCCAGAAAATGGTCAACATTGAAGGGCAGATTAATGGTTATCAAAGTACAAATATCCAAAATCAGTGCAGTAACGGTTTTCAAGGGGACAATATTTACTCAAATTGATGGGTTTGGATGATGGGGGAAACTCGTGTCACAGGCTCTTTAACACATTTACGTTTTTTGGGCAACCGGCAGCATTTATTTATTTATTTATGCCTCACTTCTCTTCAGGGATGAATTTGGCAGTGAGATGAACCAAATAACATTTGACAGCAATCTTTTCCAAAACAAAATGTGGACATTCTTAATTTCCCTACGGCCTGTGTTTGGATTTGAAAACCCATTTACAACTTGGATGTTGAATTTCCAAGCCAGTTTGAGGTAAAATGTTGCTCAAAAGCCGACAATCACAGGCAGTTTAAAGTGATATCAGAGCGTTGTTACAGTATTGTCAAAAACACAAACTTCACGTCTCTAATCTGCGATGAAGACACACAAAGACGAGCTGCCTCATTAACAGTCAAGTTGGAAATAAAACTGAGTTTCATAATACTCCCAAGTCGGGAGCTTTGAGAGCTGGAGCTGGTATTTGCATTTTTGGCAGCAAATTTGCTCTCTAATAAAAACTTTATTAAGCTGGCAGACTGGCATGAATAAACAACCACTGGAAAATACACATTTTCTTTTCAGCCTTGATAGGAGATAAAACGGATGTTGTTTTTTTCACAACGATCTGTAATTATGGCCCAGATGTTTATACTGTACATCAGATACATTTTGTGGTCATACATCAGCGTCTGAGCATCCAGTGAATCACCACCTTCATTAAATAGACTCTTTTAAGCTACATTAGTCATCCAGTCACCTCAATTTAACCTATCTGTGACCTCAACTAAAGGATTACTGAGCAATCCATTTGGTTAAGGATCCTGATTGCAGTGTGCTGCTGGTAATGAATAACCTATAAACCATTAAGCAACCCCACAAACCTGGAATGAAGCAGATAGTGTTTTAGTTTTAAAATAAAATATGCTGCAGTCAAATTGCAGTTATTTCATTCAAATCATGGTTTTAGGGACACATGCATTACAATATAGTTGGAAGCATCAAGGCTACAGAATTCATCGTACATTTGAATAGGCAATTTAAATCAGTAATATGGAATATATCATGGCCTCACTTTCCATTCAAGACAAACTTCCTGTGGATCATCTGGCACAGAAACACGGTCTCTAATGAATGAAAACCTGGCTCTGAGATAGAAAAACTGGCATCAATAAACCAAGCATATAAAATACTTGTTTATCTAATAAATATAATTAGTTTGTATGTTTATTTATGTAAAGACGATACAAGAAGTGAGGATACCCGGCCCGGAGGAAGCCCGGGGTCCCCTTCTGGAGACAGGCCCAGAAGGAGGACTCGTCGGCGAGCGTCTGGTGGCCGGGCTTGCCACGGAGCCCGGCCGGGCCCAGCCCGAAAAGGCAACGTGGGCAACACCTCCGCTTCTCCGTCCCGCGGGCCCACCACCTACGGGAAACAGCGATGGGGTCGGGTGCGCTGCCAGAAGGGTGGCAGTGAAAGCGGAGGGTCTCGACGGACCAGACCCGGGCGACAGAAGCTGGCTTTGGGGACGTGGAACGTCACCTCTCTGGGGGGGAAGGAGCCGGAGCTTGTGCGGGAGGTGGAGCGTTACCAGTTGGATCTGGTTGGGCTCACCTCTATGCACAGCGTCGGCTCTGGAATTTACTTCTGGATAGGGGTTGGACTCTATTCTTCTCCGGAGTTGCTCAAGGTGTGAGGCGCCGGGCGGGTGTGGGGATACTCACAAGTCCCCGGTTAGGTGCTTCGTTGTTGGAGTTTACCCCAGTGGACGAGAGGGTCGCCTCCCTACGCCTGCGGGTTATGGGGGGGAAAACTCTGACTGTTGTGTGTGCTTATGCACCCAACAGCAGTTCAGAGTATACGGCCTTCTTGGAGACCCTGGAAAGAGTCCTGTATGGGGCTCCTGAAGGGGACTCTTTAATCTTGCTGGGAGACTTCAACGCACATGTGGGCAATGATGGAGACACTTGGAGGGGCGTGATTGGGAGGAACGGCCCCCCTGATCTGAACCGGAGTGGTGGTTTGTTACTGGACTTCTGTGCTAGTCATGGATTGGCCATAACAAACACCATGTTCGAACATAAGGATGCTCATAAGTGTACGTGGTACCAGAGCACCCTAGGCAGAAGGTCCATGATCGATTTCGTTATCGTATCATCGGACCTGAGGCCGTATGTTTTGGACACTCGGGTAAAGAGAGGGGCGGAGTTGTCAACTGATCACCATCTGGTGGTGAGTTGGGTCGAGTGGCGGGGGAAGCCTCTGGATAGACCTGGTAAGCCCAAACGTGTAGTTCGGGTGAACTGGGAACGTCTGGAGGAGGCCCAAGTTCAGGAGGTGGTCGGTGTTCAAAGCCTCTATTGCCGAAGCCGCGGCGGGGAGCTGTGGTCTCAAGGTCCTAGGGGCCACAAGGGGCGGTAACCCTTGAACCTCCTGGTGGACACCGGTGGTCAGGGAAGCCGTCCGACTGAAGAAGGAGGCCTTCAGGGATTTGTTATCCCGGGGGACTCCCGAGGCAGTTGCAAGGTACCGACAGTCCCGAAGGGCAGCAGCCTCATACGTGGCCGAGGCAAAGCAGCGGGTGTGGGAGAAGTTCGGAGAAGACATGGAGAAGGACTTTCGGGCGGCACCAAAGTTGTTCTGGAAAACTGTCCGACACCTCAGGAGGGGGAAGCAGGGAACCATCCAAGCTGTGTACAGTAAGGATGGGACGTTGTTGACCTCAACTGATGGAGTGTTAGGGCGTTGGAAGGAACACTTTGAGGAACTTCTGAACCCGACAACTCTGCCCTCTATGTTAGAGGCAGAGCTGGAGTATGACGGGGGATCAACACCAATCTCCCGGGGGGAGGTCACTGAGGTCGTCAGACAACTCCACAGTGGCAAAGCCCCGGGGGTGGATGAGATCCGCCCGGAAATGCTGAAGGCTCTGGGTGTTGAGGGACTGTCATGGTTGACACGTCTCATCAACGTTGCGTGGAAGTCGGAAACAGTACCGAAGGAGTGGCAGACCGAGGTGGTGGTTCCCCTTTTTAAAAAGGGGGAACAGAGGGTGTGTGCCAATTACAGAGGCATCACACTACCCCTCATCCCCGGGAAAGTTTACTCTAAGGTACTCGAAAGGAGGGTCAGGCCGATTGTCGAACCTCAGATTGAGGAGGACCAATGCGGATTCCGTCTTGGTCATGGAACGACGGATCAGCTTTTTACTTTCGCAAGGATCCTGGAGGGGGCCTGGGAGTACGCTTATCCGGTCTACATGTGTTTTGTAGACTTGGAGAAGGCGTATGACCGAGTTCCCAGGGAGTTACTGTGGGAGGTGCTGCGGGAGTATGGGGTGAGGGGGTCTCTACTCAGGGCCATCCAATCTCTGTACTCCCAAAGCGAGAGCTGTGTCCGGGTCCTCGGCAGTAAGTCGGACCCATTTCCGGTGAGGGTTGGCCTCCGCCAGGGCTGCGCTTTGTCACCAATCCTGTTTGTAATGTACATGGATCGGATTTCGAGGCGTAGTCATGGGGGAGGGGGTCTGCAGTTCGGTGGACTAAGGATTGCACCACTGCTTTTTGTAGATGATGTGGTTCTAATGGCTTCATCGGTCTGCGACCTTCAGCACTCACTGGATCGGTTCGCAACCGAGTGTGAAGCGGCTGGGATGAGGATCAGCACCTCCAAATCTGAGGCCATGGTTCTCAGCAGGAAACCAATGGACTGTCCACTCCAAGTAGGGAATGAGTCCTTACCCCAAGTGAAGGAGTTCAAGTATCTCGGGGTCTTGTTCTCGAGTGAGGGAACAATGGAGCGTGAGATGGGCCGGAGAATTGGAGCAGCGGGAGCGGTACTGCAGTCGCTTTACCGCACCGTTGTGACGAAAAGGGAGCTGAGCCAGAAGGCAAAGCTCTCTGTCTACCGGGCCATTTTCGTTCCTACCCTCACCTATGGTCATGAAGGATGGGTCATGACCGAAAGAACGAGATCGCGGATACAAGCGGCCGAGATGGGTTTTCTCCGCAGGGTGGCTTATCCCTTAGGGATAAGGTGAGAAGTTCGGTCATCAGGGAGGGACTCGGAGTTGAGCCGCTCCTCCTTCGCGTCGAAAGGAGCCAGTTGAGGTGGTTCGGGCACCTAGTTAGGATGCCACCTGGGCGCCTCCCTAGGGAGGTGTTCCAGGCACGTCCAGCTGGGAAGAGACCAAGGGGTAGACCTAGGACCAGGTGGAGGGATTATATCTCTTCGCTGGCCTGGGAGCGCCTTGGGATCCCCCAGTCAGAGCTGGTTGATGTAGCCAGGGAAAAGAAAGTTTGGGGCTCTCTGCTGGAACTGCTACCCCCGCGACCCGACCACGGATAAGCGGGAGAAGATGGATGGATGGTTTATTTATGTACTGACAACAGAGCTAATGGTGAATTACAATGTGTGTATTTAGAGCAACCTGACGCAAAATAAATGTACATGAATTCACCTTGACTCCAGAAGGAACAAGTCTTCATGCATGTGTATTCATTTGTGTGTGCATGCGTAAACATTGATGTCATAATGTTCTTTACAGACCCTGCAACGCTTTTCAATTACACTGCAGTTATTCAGTGAAAGAACACATTAACATGAGTGCAGCGGTTGAATACGGCTCAGCATTTACACAATAATAAGCTATTAGCATTACCGCCACGAGGATATATTGTGTTTATAAAAAAAACGATTTGATTCATGCTTTATTTGATTATGAAGACTGAAGGGAGCCTGACAACAGCCTGCAAGACCACTGAGCATTGTTTAGTTATTTCAGGGGGAGCGGATTAAATGGTGATCGTCTGCATATTTAATACATATATTTTTTGAGCGGTTGGCATTTACAGAGATAGAGAGACAAAGCTTTGTAGAAAAAACAAGGAATGACATGAGTTTTGTTCAACTTATTTCTAGATAAATCTTTTTTAACATTGTCAGCCCCCCTATCTGCCCCATTCTACACTGTCACTTATATAAAAAGGCACTGGTTGCTGAAAACAATCTTTAAAAAATAAATAAAAATAATAGTTCATCAATAGCATTTGACACCATAGATCACAAAATGTTACTGACAAAACTGGAAAGGTATGGCATCAGAGGGGTGGGATTAGACGAGGTGAGAGATTATTTAAGCAACAGACAACAATTTGTTGAAATATAGGTGAACATACATCAGAATACATGAACATCACTTGTGGAGTACCTCAGGGGTCTGTGTTGGGTCCAAAGCTGTTCATCACATCAACGATATTTGCAGAGTATCAAATATATTGAAATGTATTTCATTTGCAGATGATACTAATATTTTGTGTTCTGGTGACAATTTGAGACAGCTAATGGAGGTAATAACAGCAGAAATGATTAAAGTAAAAACATTGGTTTGATAAAAACAAATTATCATTAAATATTAGCAAAACTATGCTATTTGGAAAACATAAAACAAATCCACAGGTGCAATTAATACTAGACAACATAAACATAGAAAGAGTATATGTAAATAGGTTCCTTGGTGTGGTTTTAGACCACAAAATTAGCTGGAAACCTCATATCAATCATGTAAAAGCAAAACTGGCTAAGACTATCGCAATATTGGCGAAAGCAAGACACATTCTGAACTACAAATCATTATATACTCTGTATAATACACTCATATTGCCATTTCTGAGTTACTGTGTGTGGAGATTTGGGGAAACACTTACAAAACCAACCTACAGCTGTTATGCACATTACAAAAAAGGGCTATAAGAATAATCAATAATGTTGGATATCTTGAACACACGAATTCATTATTCTTGAAGTCACACACACTGAAGTTTACTGATCTGGTTACATTTAAAATTGCACAAATGATGTACAGAGCAAGAAATAATCTACTTCCTAGGAAATTACAAACATTGTTCATAGATGGGTATAGGTGGGTATAATTTTTTTTTTTTTATCATACATTTTTTATTGCAACATCTTCAATTTACAACACAGTACAGAAGACAATTCAGGTTGCACAACATTTTGGATTAATTCAATCCCATCCCTCTATCCTACATCCCACCCACCCACTCCATAGCCCACCCACCCACTCCATCGCTGCAGTCAAGCCTGTTAGCCAGATTTTGTGAGTTTTCCCCGTAAGGGAAAGGTGAGATTCATCATTTAGAAGATGTACAGCAGGTTCCATTGGTAATCTCAACCCTATTAAATCTGTAAGGGTACTAATAACCTTCCCCCAAAAGTGTAATACTCCTGGACACTCCCATACAACATGTAAGAAAGAGCCAATGGTTCCCTGGTGACAAAATGAACAATACGGGTCAGGTACCAATCCAATTCTGTGTCTAATTATTGGTGTTAGATATGCTCTATGACAACATTTCAGATGTACAGTGGGGCAAAAAAGTATTTAGTCAGCCACCAATTGTGCAAGTTCTCCCACTTAAAAAGACGAGAGAGGCCTGTAATTTTCATCCTAGGTACACTTCAACTATGAGAGACGGAATGGGGGGAAAGAATCCAGGACATTGTAGGATTTTTTATGAATTAATTGGTAAATTCCTTGGTAAAATAAGTATTTGGTCACCTACAAACTCCACTATGGCCAAGACCAAAGAGCTGTCAAAGGACACAAGAAACAAAATTGTAGATCTGCACCAGGCTGGGAAGACTGAATCTGCAATAGGTAGGCTAAGCAGCTTGGTGTGAAGAAATCAACTGTGGGAGCAATTATTAGAAAATGGAAGACATACAAGACCACTGATAATCTCCCTCGATCTGGGGCTCCACGCAAGATCTCACCCCGTGGGGTCAAAATGATCACAAGAACGGTGAGCAAAAATCCCAGAACCACACGGGGGGACCTAGTTAATGACCTGCAGAGAACTGGGACCAAAGTAACAAAGGCTACCATCAGTAACACACTACGCCGCCAGGGACTCAAATCCTGCAGTGCCAGCCGTGTCCCCCTGCTTAAGCCAGTACATGTCCAGGCCCGACTGAAGTTTGCTAGAGAGCATTTAGATGATCCAGAAGAGGATTGGGAGAATGTCATATGGTCAGATGAAACCAAAATAGAACTTTTTGGTAAAAACTCAACTAGACGTGTTTGGAGGAGAAAGAATGCTGAGTTGCATCCAAAGAACACCTACTGTGAAACATGGGGGTGGAAACATCATGCTTTGGGGCTGTTTTTCTGCAAAGGGACCAGGACGACTGATCCGTGTAAAGGAAAGAATGAATGGGGCCATGTATCGTGAGATTTTGAGTGACAACCTCCTTCCATCAGCAAGGGCATTGAAGATGAAACGTGGCTGGGTCTTTCAGCATGACAATGATCCCAAACACACTACCCGGGCAACGAAGGAGTGGCTTCGTAAGAAGCATTTCAAGGTCCTGGAGTGGCCTAGCCAGTCTCCAGATCTCAACCCCATAGAAAATCTTTGGAGGGAGTTGAAAGTCTGTGTTGCCTAGCAACCGCCCCAAAACATCACTGCTCTAGAGGAGATCTGCATGGAGGAATGGGCCAAAAATACCAGCAACAGTGTGTGAAAACCTTCTGAAGACTTACAGAAAACGTTTGACCTCTGTCATTGCCAACAAAGGGTATATAACAAAGTATTGAGATTAACTTTTGTTATTGACCAAATACTTATTTTCCACCATAATTTGCAAATAAATTCTTTAAAAATCAGACAGTGATTTTCTGGATTTTTTTTTCTCATTTTGTCTCTCATAGTTGAGGTATACCTTGGATGAAAATTACAGGCCTCTCTCATCTTTTTAAGTGGGAGAACATGCACAATTGGTGGCTGACTAAATACTTTTTTGCCCCACTGTATATACTGATGGTTTGGGTTTTTTGAAGCACCCGTAACATTAGCCCAAATTGCATCCCAATCGGATATTTCCCTATCCCATGCTCTCATGCCTGATGTAGGCATATAGTTCTGGGAGTTAAGATTATTATAGATAAACGAAACTATTTGTTTGGGAGCACTCTGCACCCAACTCAGAATAGGATGTTCTTTCAAATCGGACCCCCAGGGGACCCCATAGGCTTTACAGGTAGACCTTATTCTAAAGTAAAAGAAGAGAGAATGTTGATCAATATTATATTGAGAGACCAGTTTTTGAAAGTCATGAATACAATTTTCCCCATTAATGTCCTGAAGAGTTTTAATACCTTTATCCTCCCAAGCTTTGTTGTTAAATGGTTTGCCCCCAGTCAATAGGTTATGATTGTTTCATAATGGAGATGACCTACACCACACACTCTTAAAGTTTAGGAATTTCCCTGCTGCTCTGAACACTTTAATCATATAAGTTAAAATTGGACCGTACAGTAAATCACATTTTTTGGTAGATATACCTAAAAGGAGAAAGTCCCTTAATCTTATCGGCGCTATTAAGTCTTGTTCCATATTCTTCCAAGATGACATTTTATCTTCATCTACCCAATAGCTGAGAGATCTTAATATGAATGCCCAATGATATAGTTTAACATTTGGGCATGCCAATCCCCCATCTGATTTTCTATACTGAAGAGCTGACCATTTTATACTGGGTCGTTTACCATTCCAGATATAGCATCGTAGTACAGAATCTAGTTTTTGCCAGTATCCTGTTGGAGGTGCTAGAGGGATCATTGAGCTTACGAAATGTATGCGGGGCAATATGTTCATTTTAACAACTGATAAACGGGCTGGGACTGATGCTGGAAGGTGATTCCATCTTGTAATATCTTCTTCTATTTTCTTTGTTTTAGCTATAGATAATAAGGAAGTACTAACCTTAATACCTAAATAGAGGACCTCATTTGAAACATTGATTTGGGGTGGGAGGGACACTTCACTTTGGCCTATGTTAAGAAGCATCAGTGTTGATTTTGATAGGTTAATCTTGTATCCTGAAAGCTGCCCAAACTGCTCCACTACTTCCAAGACACAGGGGAGGGTTCGCTGAACATCTGCCATACAGACTAATGTATCGTCTGCATATAGTGATATAGAATGTGACGTTCCACCTATTGTGATGGGGGAAATCTGAGGGCAATTCCTAATGAATTGTGCCAGTGGTTCGATGGATAAATTGAAAATTAAAGGAGACAGAGGGTCTCCTTGCCTTGTACCCCGTTTTATGTCAAATAAGTCAGAGAAGCTTCCTCCCACACATACTTAAGCTGTAGGATTCGCATACAATGTTTGAATCATGTTAATAAATCCATCTTCTCCCGCTTATCCGTGGTCGGGTCGCGGGGGTAGCAGTTCCAGCAGAGAGCCCCAAACTTTCTTTTCCCTGGCGACATCAACCAGCTCTGACTGGGGGATCCCAAGGCGCTCCCAGGCCAGCGAAGAGATATAATCCCTCCACCTGGTCCTAGGTCTACCCCTTGGTCTCTTCCCAGCTGGACGTGCCTGGAACACCTCCCTAGGGAGGCGCCCAGGTGGCATCCTAACTAGGTGCCCGAACCACCTCAACTGGCTCCTTTCGACGCGAAGGAGGAGCGGCTCAACTCCGAGTCCCTCCCTGATGACCGAACTTCTCACCTTATCCCTAAGGGAGACACCAGCCACCCTGCGGAGAAAACCCATCTCGGCCGCTTGTATCCGCGATCTCGTTCTTTCGGTCATGACCCATCCTTCATGACCATAGGTGAGGGTAGGAACGAAAATGGCCCGGAAGACCGAGAGCTTTGCCTTCTGGCTCAGCTCCCTTTTTGTCACAACGGTGCGGTAAAGCGACTGCAGTACCGCTCCCGCTGCTCCGATTCTCCGGCCCATCTCACGCTCCATTGTTCCCTCACTCGAGAACAAGACCCCGAGATACTTGAACTCCTTCACTTGGGGTAAGGACTCATTCCCTACCTGGAGTGGACAGTCCATCGGTTTCCTGCTGAGAACCATGGCCTCTCATGTTGTATAAATGTATCTCCAAATTAAAATTATTTCAGAACCCTCCATAGATATGGCCATTCCACACGATCAAATGCCTTTTCAGCATCTAAAAACAAAAGGCCACAGGCAGGTGGAATTGTATGTGTTGCGCCAAGAATGTGCAGGAGTCTGCGGATATTATCAGATGCGAGCCGCCCTTTAATAAAGCCTGTTTGATCGGGGCTTATTAATTTCCCAACCACCGTCTCAAGTCTAATAGCTAAGACCTTGGGAAACATTTTGAGGTCAGCATTTATCAGTGATATTGGGCGATAGTTAGAACATTCAAAGGGGTCCTTTCCCGGTTTGGGTATAACCGTAATCAGAGCCGTATTTAAGTCTTTGTGGAACATACCCTTATTGGTAGCATAATTAAGTGTTTCTAACCATACCGGTCCAATAATATCCCAAAATGTCAAATAGAGTTCCACAGGTATGCCATCTATACCTGGCGTACGGCCCTTATTTGTAGCTTTATATAGCTCCTCCAGCGTGATAGGTGACTCCAGTGTTTTGGTGTCATCTAATGATAATGTAGGGAGGCCTAACCCACTAAAAAATGTGGCGAAGTCTTCGTCAGAAGGAACTGAGCTACTTGAATACAGTTCTTTAAAGTCATTTTTAAATGTTTCATTTATCTCCTCTGTAGAAGATACTGTTCCGCGTTTATTACATCTGATTGCTGGTATGGTCCTTTTAGCCTCTTGTTGTTTTAAAGTTAATGCCAAAAGGTGGATTGGTCTGCTGCCTTCTGCATAATACTTGTGTTTGGTTATATGGATCATATATTCTGCCCTGTGTCTTAATAGGTCGTTAAGTTCTGCTTGCTTTGTGCTCACTTTCTATTGTTGTTGTGTATCTCTCTTTTAGGACTTTTTCCAACATATCCAATCCAATCCAATCCACTTTATTTATATAGCACAGTTTAAAAACAGAGGGTTTAACAAAGTGCTTCACAATGAACATAACATTATAATAAAATATAATATTACACGAATAGATAAAAAGCACACATAAGAAAAGATAAAAAAGCACACATAAGAATAAATACAAGGCACATAAAGGCTATGGACAGACAGTAAAAGCATACAAATAGGTAAGACATAGCTCAGACTGACTGGTAAGCGAGGGAAAAGAGGTGGGTTTTTAGGCGGGACTTAAAAACTTCAAGAGTGGGCGACAATTTAACCTGAGGGGGCAGGTCGTTCCAGAGCCTGGGGGCTACCGATGAGAACGCTCGGTCTCCCCTGGTCTTTTTGTTTTGTTTTTGGGACTACAAGCAGCAGCTGATCAGCCGACCTCAAAGCCCTTGAGGGGGTGTACACATATTACATTGTTCTTCTAGGTGAGAAATATTTTGTAGTCGGCTTTTATGTAGGTGGGAACTCAACCGTATAGCATTATTTCGTATAAAAGTCACATCTGTGACGCTATTCTTATTATAGCAAATTTTTGGACAGTAATCTGAACTTTAAACACCATATTGAAGTTCTAACAAAGAAATTGAAATTCACTCTTGGCTTCCTTTACAGACTTAAATGTTGTTTTTCAACTTCATCCCGTAAAACAGGGGTGGGGAACCTCCGGCCTCTGGGCCGTATACGGCCCCCGAGATAATTTGGTACGGCCCTCGAGGTAATTTATAAACACACGCAAAAAAGAAATAAATGTAAGAAATCTAGACCGCAAAAAAATTAAACAAGCGAGTGCCTGTTTTTCCTGGCCAAGGTCAGGTTCCTTGAACACAACACGAGCCTGATTGATTGATTGATTGAAAAGTGTATTAACATCTTGTATATTGGGTACAGTACAGTACAGCTCAAAACATACAATTGTTAAGGGGATGCAGACCAGAGAAAGACTTTCGTCTTGTTTACATCAGGGTCCCCCATTTCTAGCCTAACGTGTCATCACGTGGTATATGTCTCGACTGACAGGGGTGCAGTTCTGACGGAGAGCACCAGAACGCCACTCCAGCACTTCAGAAATTGCAGTACCGATAAGGAGCCGTACACATGCCGCAGTTTCTGCGTGTCTGTGTCTTTAGTTGAAAGCCCAGAGGCGATCTGCTCATCTGTCATACTGATCATACAGTCAATAACTTTGTTGTTATTAGCATCTGGTTAGCTAGCTATGCTAACACATATAAGAAGCTTTTTCTACAACCAGTGAGGTAAAGGCACATCTTTATATGATCATTATAGTTGTAAAAAAATAAGAGAATAAAGTAAACAGGTATAAAATACTATATGACAGTAAAAAAAAAGTTGTTTTTAATAAAGAAGAATACAGTTTGAAAGGGGAGTGATTCGTCAAATATTCATAAAGAAAAATAAATCTGCTTAGAGTTCTGTTTCATCTGGGTGTTGAGAGATGTATCCATAGATCTCCTAATTGTGATCTCAAAGTGCACCAGATTGATGCTTTTAACTTCAACATTTAAAAAAAAATCTTCCTGGGGGAGCATGCCCCCCGGACCCCCCTAGAGAGGGTTAGGTCCCCCCCACTTAAATCAAGTTTACATTAGGAAACTAAATACATTTGCACACATCTTGTGTCCATATCTTTCTGTTTTGGTGGTCACGCCACACCGTGCACGTGCATGCATACGCGAGTCATGGTGAGATATCTGGATTAAGAGGTTGCTTTTTTTTTTTTTCTTTGCACAGAATGAAATGAATGGGCTGTGATTTTAGTTTTTTTAAGCAGAGGTCAATAATTTGTACGGCCCTCTAAGGATATTTTAAAAATTGAAATGGCCCTTGAGAGGAAAAAGGTTCCCCACCCCTGCCGTAAAAGGTTGGTCTCTGGCTTATTCCTGTCCCAGCTGGACTACGGTGATACCATTTATAGATTTGCCTGTCCCACTGTTTTGGCCAAACTTGACCCACTCTACCATGCTGCACTGCGTTATATCAAATGCACCCTATAGGACTCATCATTGCAAACTGTATAGCCTAACTGGATGGTCCTCACTTAGTATGCAGCATTGGTTTTTACTAATGTATAAAGCCATTTTAGATAAGCTTCCACTGTACATATGTGCAGGTTCCTGCCGTGCGGACTGAGGCTGGGAAAAAGAGTATTTTTTATTATGGTCCTTGGTGTTGGAATGACCTTCAATCACGCCTCAAACTGAGGGCACTTGTCTCAATAGTTTTAAGTTGAAGTTGTCTGAAGTCCTTACCACCAGCTGCTCTTGCAGTAATAAGTAGTGCACCTTTCTTACTGTCCTAATGTGCACAATATAGTGACTGCTTTTTCGTCTTTTGTTTTCTTAGTTATGTTCTCTGTATTTTATATGTTTGTGTTATGTGTAACGTTGCTGCCTTCTTGGCCAGGTCAGCATTGCAAATGAGATTCTATCTCAATGCTTTTATCTGGTTAAATAAAGGTTACATTTAAAAAATAAATAAATAAATGATAAATTCGGTCAGTTTTGATCTCAATTGCGATATACATTTGTTGTTCTTTAAAAAGGGTTGTGTTGAACCTCCATCTGGTAGCCCCATTTTTTATATTTCCATAGTTAAAATTAGCTAAAATTGGGTTTTGATCCGAGAGATGTCTGGGTAGGAACTCAATTGACTGTATTGAAGGCATCAGCCCAGAAGATACAAGAATGTAGTCTATTCGAGAGAAGGTTTTATGTCTCGTGGAAACAAATGTATAGTCTCTCGCAGATGGATTATGCACCCTCCACACATCAATTAAGTTTAAAAGTCTGTTATAAAGAGATTAAGTGCTTTGGAAGCAGATTCTTGAGAACTTAATAGAGTTGCAGCAGATTTGTCAAGGTTATTGTTTACAAAAGCATTCATGTCCGACACAACATATAATTGGTAGTCATTTAACTTCAGTAACTGTGAAGTGACTGAGGGGAAAAAAATCAGCTTCAAATACTGTCGGGGCATATATGCAAACAAAAGCCACTTTTTTACCTTGAATAGATGTGCAGCAATAGGCTAGACGTCCTTTATTGTCAGAGCCAATCCTTTCAATTGATACATTTATGTTACGCCTCATAAGTATCATAGCTCCTTTAGTGCGAGTGCCATCAGTTGATGCCACAATAGGTTTATAGAATCTGTTTTGAACCCTTGAAGTGTCATTAGGTTTAAGGTGTGTCTCCTGAAACATTGCAATATCTATCTTCTTTCTGTGTAAGAAATCTAAGATTTTTGAACGTTTATACGGAGAGTTAAGTCCTCTTACATTAAATGATACAATATTCAAATGTTCCCATTTATCTGTATGTGTATTTATTCCCTGGACCTGTTGTGAGTTGGTGGTGGATCCCTGAGTTACAACCCTCCCCTTTCCTCCCCCATTCGATCCTCTTCTTGGTAACAACTTAGCTATGTCTAACACTGAACACTGATTGTCTCTGGTCCGCCATATTGGACAACTCCGGACGGCAACCCAATATGGACACTTGACACAGTGGCTTTTAGCAAAGCTCAAAAAGAAAACTCGAGAGAGATGAGTTATTGTTATTACAACGTGACTTCGCTATTATTTAACAACTCTTTTTATTGCGTTCTTTTATTTGGGGTTAAGTACATTGTCAGAATAAGTGAGAAATGAATTTAACTTCTGTTGGACAGCCATATGCCATACATTTTTGAATACATTCACAGTAAATATTTATTCAGTATGATAGTGTCAGCAGAAAGTATTAAAAATAATGATTACAACAAAATGCAAAAAATAAATTAAAATATATATTAAATATATTTTAAGATCATGTTTAATCATCTGATTCGTCTGTACATTGCTGTTTTAGTATGTGTCATCTCACATAATTCAGAGCTGATTGGCTGTAAGTACGTGCCGCGAAAAATGTGGTGTGTGAAGAGGAGGAGAGAGACGCGTCCTAAAACCAGGAAGTAAGCTGCGCATGGCTTCCCTCCACAAAAAAGCAATGAGATTTCTCCATAGGATTTTAGAAAATAGCTCCAAATAAGATCTGTGGGAAACGTACCTGTTAGATAAATGCACGTTTTGTTCAGCCGGATAATATCCTATTTTTATAATTTTCGAATCATAAATCTATCGATTAGATTTAGACTTTTGAAACTACAAGAACATAAGGAGGACTTTTCCAAAAAAGTAATAGAGATTTTTGTCCAGAAGGACAGGCAAATGGACTTCATCTTCAAGTCAAGGTAAGACCATAATGTTATTGAAAATGGGATCTTACTAAGAGAGAACAATTCAATATTTAAATCAGGGGTGGGGAACCTTTTTCCTCTCAAGGGCCATTTACATTTTTTCAACATCCTCCGAGGGCCGCACAAATTATTGACCTCTGCTTAAAATCACAGCCCATTTCATTTGGCCTTTCTTTCATGCTGTGCAAATAAAAAGCAACCTCTTAATCCAGATATCTTGCCATGACTCGCGCATGCATGCACGTGCACGGTTGTGGCATGATCACCAAACAGAAAGATATGGACACAAGATGTGTGCAAATGTATTTAGTTTCCTATCCATGTGGACATGATTTAAGTGTGGGGGGGGGGGGGATCTAACCTCCTCTAGGGCGGTCCAGGGGGGCAAGCTCCCCTGGGAAGATTTATTTTTAAATATTGAAGTTGAAAGCATCAATCTGGTGCACTTTGAGAGCAAAATGAAGAGATCTATGGAAACATCTCTCAACACCCATATGAAACAGAACTGTAAGCAGATTTACTTTTTCTTTATGGATATTTTACAAATCACTCTCCTTTCAAACTGTATTCTTGTTTATTAATAACAACTTTTTGTTACTATCATATAGTATTTTATACCTGTTTACTATATTCTCTTATGTTTTGATAACTATAATGATCATATAAAGATGTGCCTTTACCTCACTGGTTGGAGAAAAAGCTTCTTATATTCGTTAGCATAGCGAGCTAACCAGATGCTAATAACAACAACGTTATGATCAGTATGACAGATGAACAGATCACCTCTGGGCTTTCAACTAAAGACACAGCCACGCAAAAACTGCAGCATGTGTACGGACCAGACTGTATATATAAATGGACGTAGGGTCCGTGACGTCACCCATAGGATTCTGCAGAGTTGCCGTGAAGACCTTAGTAGGCGGAGTCGGCCACTAACGGCTCGACAGTGAGGTCAGAGTTCAACTCCCGCCTGTTCCAGCCCGCTCCAAATAAGGGAAAAGAGGCGGAGCCGAGGCGGGACCTCCTGCCACCGAGCTGGAAGTGCCAGAGCTAGCTGAAGCTACCAAGCTAAGCTAACATGCTCCCCATCTGCACGCTGCCGTCGCATTTTACGTTTCTAAGGTAAGCGGACATTAAACTATTCAGCAAAACTATAAATAATAATCTAAGTTATTGAGCTTTTAGCATAATACTTCAGAATCTTAAAACCCCTTAACGTTTGTATGCAATTGTGCTAAATTCAACACTGGAATCAAGCAAATATTAATATGTTTGCATGACATTAGTTATTTATATTTTGATATCACTTAACCTTACGTTTAATACATTTAAGTCAAGCTAAGGTACATGTGATGGTAGCTAGTTAGCGCTCTTACCTGTGAGGCCTCCTCCAAACAGCATAATAACCAGACTGTATCATTAAAACTAAGTACCAGTTATAGATCCTTGACTTTAGACAAACAATTCAAAAGACAAAATGTATTTAAAGACCAATCTTTATTTGAATGTGCCTCTTAACCTGAGATATTAGTTATACAGTAATAGTATTGACAATCTAAAAAAACTGAGCAACTCAACAGTCAACTTTATGTTTCTTATTGTCTAAAGCATTTATTATTTTCATTTTCACAATCTCATATTCAGTGTGGACGGATTGAGACAGCATGGTGTCCAAAGAGCAGCAGAGATTTCAGGGAGAAACCTCCGTGTGATGGACGTCCTGTCTGTTGGTTTGGAGAGGACTGAGGGTCTTTCCTCTGCGAGGAGGACCAGGGCTGATGGAGGAGCCCATGCTGGGCAAAGCTGATACCAACCGCACAGGCCTAGTCGGTCACTTTATTTGACTAAATGTGTTTACTTATACATTTAATAGGTTTACACCTTTTGTCCATATGTGCTTTTTATTTAAAACATTTGATTAACTTTTGGTTCACATTTCAATAAATTGTATTTGTATTTGCTCTCCTTTTGTCCATTATTCTTACTGAAAATGTTAGATTACACATTCACATCTGACTGAAGATTGGCCCCATTTATTTGTGACGTTGCAAAACAAGGTACATGTTGTGAAGCTCATAAAGTGAGGCAAATAGAAATAATCAGCGGATGGAGTGTAGATGTGGAAATAGTTTTTACAATAAAAGTAGTTTCTTAGTGAATGTCCGGTACTGGTCTTAAAATCTCATAACATCAGCTTTTAATGTTCCTCTTGGATGTTCTTCTTGACCCTCAGAGAAGGAGAAAATGTCGTGTCTTTCAGGCATGTCCTTTGCTAACAAAAATGACAGGAAACATAAAACATATTATTGCAGAACAAGTGTGTTATTTATGAAAGCGGTGTGTTTGTGTGTTTAGGGGCTGTAGATATAATTATTTTGTAATTGTAATGTTTTTATTTTATTTCAACAGTGAGCTACAAAGACAATCAGATTATGAATGAACAGTATGAAGTTCATCAACATTGAAATATATGTTATTATCAAAATAATATTTAACTGTTATCAAAACGTAGTGCAACTGTAGAAGCTTGCTCTGTTGTCTCACTGAACGAATCACTTTTACCACGTTTTTTACAGACAATATTGAGAGATAAATAGTAGCAGTTCTCACTATGTGTTAAATATCTTTGCCTTCAATACATTAAATTAGAAAGCTGACAAAGTCATATTGCTAAATATCTAAATGTAACTTTTTGCATGGAAAAACCCCTCAACTTTGCTGATGTGTAGGTGATCTAGTATTTAGTATTGTTTAATGGAATGTATATCAGTGTATTCAAGTCAATACTTCATTCATTTAAACCAATATCTTTCTTGATTCTTTGTACAGTAGCCTATGCATCACCTGGACACCTTAAACAAACAGATATATATGTAAAGTACCATGTGTACAAACAATATAACTGATTATCTTCTGTTGAACATGTTGGATTGTGTATTGTCCGAGTCAGGGTCCTTTTTATTTTACTGTAACTTTGGAAGTTGTGTTACCAATGCTTACTGTTTATTTGATACCCATTTGGTAATGCAATTAATAAAAACAACAAGGTTTGGGTTCGTTCTTCATATGACTGTGACGTTAACGTGTAAGCTCGATAATGAGCTCCAGCTCAACCAACCATATTGTAATATCTAAGTAATCATCTTGAAATATGACATTGATAATTGTAATATACACACATCTTATTGTGAGGTTGATTTCACATACACTACTTCGACATTAGCTTGTCTACATACTTGAGCGTAGCCAATTTAAATTAACCTTAGATGCATACAGTTCTACCTACATAATAAAATATCTCTAAGTTACAAGGATGTAACCTTATTTTATCAACCTCAAACAGAAGCCGTTTGTTCAACAGTATTATCCCACTTAACGCTTGTCTATTTCGTTTTAACCTTTATACAGTCTATGATTTTAACTTGGAGGCTACGATTACAATCGTTAACACCGATGAAGCTACCACTAGCTTACATGCTAACCCAAGCCTTACCATTCATTACGTGGCTGATTAAAATCATTAACACATAAATAAAGCACTAGAATTTCACTTACCGCAAAACCGCATTCATGCAGCGTCTGTTTTAACCGCAGAGCGAGTCACAATAGTCCGATATATAAGCATGAAGAACAAACAACCACGGCCGGCTACAAGTTGTGTTTCCTGGATGAGCTGAGCAGGCAGAGTCCCTGTAGCTAGCTTCACGGAGCAGCTAGCAGAGAGACAAGAAGCTAACAGCGGCAGGCACTTGACAGAGCCGTCACTCAATGTGACCACGCCCTAATTTATGCACAAACTTTAAGACCTAATATAAATAAAAGGGTCGCGTTAGAAAACAATTCACTAACAGATCCATAATCATGAAGGTGGAATCTAACTATATCGATAATAAAATGTATGGAGCCAGGGGTAGAAACATGTTTTTTTTCTGCTGTAAAGTTGGGTATTTTAACATGGGGGTCTATGGAAATTGCTCCTTTCTGCAGCCATCGCCTATCGGCCAATATATGAACTGCAGTGTGTGGCACTTCCGTATTGGCTTCCCGGCTCTACCCCACAGTTTGCCGCTTGGTACGGACTTATGGTACCGACCATTTTTTGAAGTCCCGGGCTGCTTCTCAGGTCGACTATTTTCAGTTCCTCGCTCCTCGGTCTCACCGGAAGTTGATTTGCCTGCGCCATCTTGAGTACCGTCCCATGGCTCTTATTTCTGCCGGAGGACCGAGGATCGAGGAGCGAGGAGCGAACATGGAGGAGCGATAACCGAGGAACCACCAGACGGCTCTGCACCAGACCATCCTCCGATGAAATCCTCAGATACTCACCCCGCCCCCTTACTGTGTATCGCACACTGATTGGACGAGGCAGTGCATGCACTGATCTGATGCTTCTTGACATGAGAGCAGAGTGAAGAAAATACATGAACCTCACGGGAGTCACTCCTCAGTTTATACCGTGTTTTGTTTCAATTCATGTATAATTTAGTTACAAATATGTGATATATCTGAACAACAAAGTGGTCAAAAATCATTTAATTCATTTTTTATGGAAACATTTTCATGATCGCTTTTTTCGTTTTAAATTTTCATTTATTGTCATTTCCATTCAGTCAGTCATTAAGTGCTATTAAAATGTGAATATGCTACATATCCACACAAACACACAAAGTGTGCAATCCAATGAATGTTAATCTAACTGGGTTTTGATAGATAACATATCTCTTTTTCTTCTCTCAATTATTTTATTTCTATTGTGCACTCTAATCAATATTAATCAAACTATTGATCGTTTATACATTTTAAGAATGGCGTTTATCTTTTTTGAGAATTAGTTCTTATTTTATTTCATGTATTGGGGTCTACAACAGATTATACAAATGTTTGTGTCAGTAAATGTGTGCTAACAGAGGCGGGAGTGTGTGTGGAAATAACGGGGACAGAGCTGCTGTCAGACGATCAGCTGTGCAGCGTCATCACAAACGGACGTCGCTTCACGTGACGCTCCGGAGGAAAGGACGTCCCATTGCTCTTAAAACTCATTTCCCTGCTTCTCGTGGTTTCCTTGCGTCCCTCCATGCTTCCCTGGTGGGAGGGACAAGACGCAGGGAAACGACGCAAGTGAGGGACGCAAGGATTTCATTTAATTGACCTGAGAAGCAGCCCCGGAGCGGCGTTCTAGTGCTCTCCGTCAGAATTGCACCCCTGTCAGAGGAGACATATACCACGTGATGACACGTTAGTCTCGTGTTGTGTTCAAGGACCATGACCGTTGCCAGGAAAAACAGGCACTCGCTTGTTTAATTATTTTGCGGTCTAGATTTCTTTATTTTTTGCGTGTGTTTATAAATTACCTCGAGGGCCATACCAAATGGTCTCGCGGGCCGTATACGGCCCGGGGGCCGGAGGTTCCCCACCCCTGATTTAAATGATCAAATTACATTTTTTGGGTATCCTTCTGTTGAACTGTCTGTTAAAATTAATTGAAGCATCAGACAAAAAAAGCTTTTGAAAATAATATTATATTTTGATTTAGGTCAAAATATAATATTTGTAAACCTGAAGAGTCAGTACCAGTGCCTCACCAGCCATGAACCTCACTGCAGAAGCTTATAGACATCTACGTTTTTTGTGCCCCACCACTTTTGCACATATAGAAACGCCACTGGGCAGGCGTATGTTATGGACGACGAACACAGGTGCATTTTATTGATGGCATTGTGAATGCACAGAGATACCGTGACGAGATCCTGAGGCCCATTGTTGTGCCATTCATCCACGACCATCACCTCATGTTGCAGCATGATAATGCACGGCCCCATGTTGCAAGGATCTGTACACAATTCCTGGAGGCTGAAAACATCCCAGTTCTTGCATGATTGGGATGCTCTGGATCGGCGTATACGACAGCGTGTTCCAGTTCCTGCCAATATCCAGCAACTTGGCACAGCCATTGAAGAGGAGTGGACCAACATTCCACAGGCCACAATCAACAACCTGATCAACTCTATGCGAAGGAGATGTGTTGCACTGCGTGAGGCAAATGGTGGTCACACCAGATACTGACTGGTTTTCGGACCCCCCCAATAAAGCAAAACTGCACGTTTCAGAGTGGCCTTTTATTGTGGCCAGCCTAAGGCAGACCTGTGCAATAATCATGCTGTCTAATCAGCATCTTGATATGCCACACCTGTGAGGTGGGATGGATTATCTCGGCAAAGGAGAAGTGCTCACTATCACAGATTTTTTTCAGATTTGTGAACAATATTTGAGAGAAATGGTTATTTTGTGTATATAGAAAATGTTTTAGATCTTTGAGTTCATCTCATGAAAAATGGGAGCAAAAACAAAAGTGTTGCATTTATATTTTGGTTCAGTGTATATCGGTGGGTGAATCGCTAGCTTGTTAGATTCTTGTTTTTTTAGTCGGAGTCTTTTCCTTCTTTGCTGGAGACATTTATTTTCTCAAATGTGTGTTATTACTGTCTATGATTTGCAATAAATATGAAAAAAGGGGGGATTTTGTTCAGCGCTCAGTATCTTGCTGGCATCAGCCTCGTGCTTCACCGGAAGTCCTCAGAGGGTGGGTATAATTTGAGAGGAAATCTATATTTGAAACAACTCAAGGTCAGAACAACTCTGAGAAGTATGTGCATAACAATCTGTGGGGTGATTTTATGGAATGGTTTGGAGCAGGACTTAAAACAAAGCACAAATATAATTCAGTTTAAAAGGATGTACAGAAACGCTTTTTTGGAAAATATGAGAATGAAGAAAGGTGATTGAAAATGAGAAATTATTGTAAATGTATGTATAAATGTAAATATGTAAGTAGGAATAACTTTCAGAAATGATTTAACTCTCCTATTGTCTTCGTTTCCCGCCCTTACTTTGGTGTTCACGGTCAAATTTGACCGGTCCTGTTTTAACTGCTATTACATTAACACAAAAACCATTAATCATCACCACATTTCATTTAACACCCTTTCAAACTGTACATATTGTATCAGACTACTGGTACACATGAAACACTGCAGTAAAGACACTGAACATGTTCCAGGTTTGATCCATGTGGGGGGATGGGCACATAAGAGCTGGAAATGTATCAAATTGTTCTGTGTTTGTTTGTGTGTGCCAGGTGGGATTCACATGGGGGGATTGGACATAAGGGGGACACACACATCTAGAGTGTGTGTGTGTTTTATCTGATCCGGATGGTTACAAATTCCTTTCCTTTATGGCGGTCATTTTTGACCGGGAACACCATGGGTTTTACAAAGTTGACTAAATCATCCAAAATTCAATGAAAGTGGTGATCAGCAATTTTATATGTTCAAATGTCTACTGTGAAGGATATCATAAAGCCTTAATGCAATCGAATGTAAAACAAAAAAGTTATGATTAATGAAAGTAGTATATCGGTCAGATTTGACACGAAGACAACAGGAGGGTTAAAGGGAACCCATCATGCAAAATGCACTTTTTGATGTCTTTTATACATAAAGATGTGTCCCCGGTGTGTCGGGGAACTCACGCAGCGTCAGCAAATAAAACCCTCTCTCTTTTCCTCCGTACCCAAATCTCTAAAAACGGAGCTACAACGGAGCTGATCCAGATTTACGTCCGATATGACATAATATCGGAAATGTAGGCTGGCTTTACACCCACGGCCCTATCAGAAACAATGCCCGACTGTTTTGGACGTAATATGGTCGGTGCATGTTTTCATTAGCATCGCTAACACTCAGAGCTAACCTGTACTGGAGAGCATGTGTGTGAAGAAGCAGGAAGTAAAAAGGAACTCACCTTGTGGTATAACCGGCAAGAGAGAAAGCCTTTGAGCTCCATACTGTTTCAGAAAGAATCCTTGATAATCCATGATATGGCGTTTCATCACCGCAGTGTCTGCCGGTATACATCTCCTGCATGAGCTCAGCCCCCTCCTTTTTGTAAAGCTTTATACCCCAAATCAGCACTTTTGAAACAGGAAGTGAAATAGGGGGATATGAGGCATGGCTATAATGGGTGATCTGTTTGGTATTTTGAGCAAAACACTTCATAGACCTATGCTATTGCCTAAAAATAGCATAATAGGTGCACTTTAAAGGATACTCATTGATCAGCAGTAAGTAAAGGGTGGGAATTAATAAGCATTTGCTTCCTCCTGCTCCCTTTCGGACACATATGATTTATTATTATTAATATGAAAATTTGTGTTGAATATATAAATATGACTATTTTTTGTTAAATATGATTATGAATATTGATAAATACTGTAATTTAACAATACGGTATTTTTTTTTTTTTAATCTGTTCAAAATAAAGTTTGAAATGAAATGGTTTACAGTAATCTAAATGATGTGATATTTGGCATTAGTATAGTAAAATGTGAAACAACTTCGAGTGGTCCTATGGATTGAAATGTAAAGTCACTAAATCTCTACTATAACGTCCTATACAGTAAGAGGAAATAATTGTTGACCCTGCATGTGACTATTATTATAATAGTAATAATTATATTATTGGGTATTGTCCACAGTGATAACTGTAACATGTCTAATATGTGTAATTCGTAATTGTAAAGCGCTTTGAGTGCCTTGAACAGCACTCTAATAAAACATTTAATGAATTATTATTATTAATATACCTGTATAGCATTTGTGACGTTCCAGCCAGCCTCCCAGGTGGTGATGGTGTTCAGCCCTTTGGAGCCGGGGTTGGGGCTCTGAACAGGATTACCCAAACTCATCTTTGCTGTCTCTTCTTCCAAGTTGGTACCAAACTGAGAAGTCCCCTCCACAGTCTCCTCTCCTTCCTCTCCACGCTCAGAAAGTCTTGGTTTTTGCGTATTCCCTCTGAACATCCTGTAGGATTCTGTCTTGTTCTCCTCAGTGTTGTCGGTCTCAGAGGATCTTTTCCCTTTGCCATAAATGTTGGAGTTTTTAAACCAAAAGGAGTCTGAAGTGGAAACGGCTGAAGTTATGGTGATGGTTCTGGGTCCGGTGGAGATAACAGTGGCTCTGCTTTCTTTAAGAGTTGGACTCTCCTGCACAAAGGTGCTGTTTCTCCTGGTGTCCTCAGAGCTGTTGTTTCTGTTTGTGATGTTCTCCAAAGGCAATCTGTTGTCCTCACCATAGGTTCTGCTCAACTCATCGCTGTGGGTCAGAATCAGCATCTCTTCGTCCTCCTGAAAAAACCTGCCAATCAAAACAAACCACTTCAATAAATGTTGAGTTAATGTTTTTTGAGTCATCAGTTACATTAGTAATAGACCTTGAGTGTATTTGGTTCAATACAACTGTTCTTATCATATTATTCCTTCCAAATGCCATAATGAGTTTAAGAATACAATGGAGTCTGCTTTGAATTTCTTGAAAGGACAGCCTCATTACCTTTAAAGAAATGTCCTCATATTTGTGTAATCTACTATAGTTTAACTTAAACAAACTAAACAAAATATGTATATTGACAACAATACTATTATGCAAAAGGAACAATAAAAGTGTTATTTATTGACTTGTAAAGTACCTTGTTACTCTGACTCTAGAAAATCCTATATTGAATAAATACCTTTATACAGAAAAGTTTCTACTATCAATGAACTTAGCAGATACTCTACATAATGCACAATAAAGTTTAACATGAAGAATACAACACTTTGTTGATGATAAACCTACTAATAATCATAGTTATCTTTAGAAAAGTAATTATTTCAATATGAAAATAAATAGTAGGCTACAGTAAATCTATAAATGAATGTATCCCATATTGTGACTCACCTTGATGTCCAGTCCAGGTGCAGCCTCGACACTGCCCGGCCCCACAGAGACCCAGCAGAGCTCCAGGGCTGCCCAGAGCTGCGAGCCCAGCGAAGAGAGCCCATCTTCAGCCTCACTGTGTGCAGAGTCAGCCTCTCTGCCTCTGGAGGTCTCTGGGTCTGGGGAAGATTGACTGACACTGGACACATAAACAAACTCCTACAAAAACATCCCCCTGTATCTGCCTGTAGATAATCTGCAAAAACACACACACAATTGCACAAACACTCTTGCACAGGTGTGTGAAGTGATTGACAAGTTGGTGAGCTGTAACATTTTAATATAGCCGTGTTTTCAACAGTGAAGAAGTAAACAGATTTAATGGCCTGAACACAGGGATAAAGTTGAGGGTATGACTTCATTCACTTTCATTAAATGCGGGATAATTTTTACATGTTGATATAAAATAACAATGCTTTAATTAAAAATGTAACTTGTAGATGTAGGTTATACCGTTTTGATAATATCTAACTTTATATAATCAGCACATTTTGCATTATCATTGTTTACTCCAGTGAATCTCAACCTCAAATGGCACTTTAGAAACTTGTTTAGAAGCTTCAAACCATGTTCTGACTTACCTTTTCAACAAAGATGTATTTTATATTCTGATTTGTTCCTTATTTAATGTCTCTGTTTGTGCATATGGCTGTTCATACCTGGCAGTTTGAGTTTAGCCCCAGACTGTGGTGAGTTGAGCAGGGCAGCAGGAGGAGCCACCGAACAGTTGTGTAACTCACTTGACAAAACTTGACCAGAACTTTTTTCCAACTCTTCACTTCTGAAGTTTTCTCTGCTCTACTTAGTTCTTTCTCTCTTCTTCACCCTGCTATGCTCTTTTGTTTGTTGTTTCCAGAGCTGTGCTGATGCAACATTTCATTTTCTTTGTAGCATTTGAAGCTTTTATTTCCAAAATTGCTTCAGTTTTGCAGCAAACTGATGTATAATACGCCTTACACCCTGTAATGGGTTCAGTGTTTCAGCGCCTGCCTCACACTTAAGCAATTGTTGTAGCTGTGGGAAACACTGTATTAATTACAGTACTGCTTTGAAACTCACTGGACCTCATCAAAAAGTAATCTGATTACCCAATTTCAGGGTTATATGCTCGCAATGATCCCAGAATGTAAAGTTTCAAAAAGTTAATTAATTAATCTGCTATATATATACTAAAATACCTATTCGGAACTTTATCTTAGTATTAGTAATTTTACTTCACGCTTCTACACCATTACATTTCTAAGGAACATTTTGTATTTTTTTACATTTTACATTCATTTGCAAGACATAAGCTAATGATAATGTACATACAATAATAATGTACGCAAAACACAAGCTCACCTGATACAATGTGATGCATTGCTTGATATGGGCCTTTCTGATGCCCAATGGTAACTTTTATAATCAATACTGCAAATGTGTTCGGATCAGGGGGGCACAGGTTCAAACCCCACTGCAGTCAGCATGTCGTTGTGTCCCTGAGACACTTCACCCCAAATCGCTCCTGTGGGGATTGTCCACAGTATTAAAGTATGTAAGTCGCTTTGTATAAAAGCGTCTAACAAGTAACATGTAATGTAATGTAAATACATGTTTGTTGTAAAAAGTTCTATCCATCTAGTTTTCCATTCACTTCACCCCATGTTTAAACCTGGAGAAAAGGGGGAGAGAGTAGAGGAAAGGGAGGAGACTTTGGATCAACTTTCTCTGAAACTTCCCTCTGACTTTAAACCCATCACACGGAGCTGCGCGAGAGGACCCCAGCGCTGATTCCACAGCGCACGCGGCACAATATCAAACTTTTTAAAACAAGACGAAATGAAGCGACTCCGGCTCGTGCTTCTGACCGCGTTACTATGGCAATGGTGCCATGCCCAGCAGAGAGGTGAGTCCTCCAGAGACTGATAGATAACGGATCAATACACCGATAATTGTGCTCAAGGGGAGTCATTTACCGGAGCACAACACTCCCATCATGCATCAGCCCGCTGTCACTCACACGGCTGCTGCTCATTTCCCTTAATAAGCTAATCAGGCCCAGGCTGGCTACACCTCTGCCTAGATAGATAAACTAATATAAATCCAGGAGAAAGGCTTTTAAACGTCCTCTCATCACTGTGGCAAGCTGACACGTGCCATTAATCACACTTTGTTTCTATCAGAGCAGGGTTTCTTTACTTGTTTAGATAAAAAGGAAAACGCATGATAAACACTTAAGCGTTTTTGGCCTATTAAAACAAAAACCTAAGAGAGCACTTTACGCACACATCTGTTTACAGTCGTATTATTTAGTTATATATTATTCCAATCAGCTGTGTTGTATTCCCCTACAATACAATATTTAATTTAAAATTCTGTTTTTATCAAACCTTATTTATACTTGTTTGGTTATATAACTTGCTTCTTTTTGCATTTACTTACACCATTGTGTCCATTGCAACATTCTCTTGTTTCATTTCTTTTTCTTCTTGCAGTGTTTTGATTTGATCTATTTTGTCTTCAGTATATTGTTTGTGTCATTGTTTGAGGAGCCTGAACTACTCTGAAGCTATATATGATATATATGACGCTAAAAGACAGATAGAAGATGGTTGTTTTCGAATACTGTTTGAATGGTTAAAAAATCAGCTTAGCCACTGTGGTGATATCAATGTCTAAAGTCAAGTAAACTGTGTGTTTAGGCTGTAGTTTTTGAAGAGTATAACATCTATAAACTGTAGCTGGGTGACTTCAACATAATTGACCAAAGGAAACATCCATTAGATCTAGGAAAGCAAAGGCATAGCTGAGATCATAAAACCCTTTGAAATGTCTTGTTAAATTAGGACCCCAACGTTTGTTGTCTGTTTCTGAGGGATCTGATAAGAAACCTTGCGAAAGAATCATCAGTTGTTGTTCATTTTAGACTCATCAATGAGGTCTAGGAGGCGTGTTGCACAGTGGATAGAGTGTTGGTGTTTGGATCAGGGGAGCACAGGTTCAAACCCCTCTGCAGTCAGCATGTCGTTGTGTCCCTGGGCAAGACACTTCACCCCATATTGCTCCTGTGGGGATTGTCCACAGTACTGAGTATGTAAGTCGCTTTGGATAAAAGCGTCTAACAAGTAACATGTACAGTAATGTAATGTCTACATAAAATACCTTGACCTATAGTTAGTGTTGAACTGTACTAATACAACACAAATATGTCCCTTGTATTGCCCTTTTGCAGTAACTGCTTGGCCAACAGGATGTATCCTTAGTCGATGTGCAATGTATGACATTTAATCTGGCTCCCTGGGGAGTCTTGTTTTCAACTTTTCACATAGTTCAAGAACTCAAGTCACTCACAATGTTTGGCTATGTGACATTAATGTATGCTACAGATGAAGGCTTGTTTCAGTGCCATTATAAAAAAAACATCAGATAATTTTTTTCTGTTTGTAAAAGCAGGTATTTGACAAATAGTGAGGTTATTTTAACTTTGGACAGTGTTCACTTGTCACTGGTATTTCATTTTGAAGTTAAGAATGTAATGTTTCCATCTGTGTTTTAGTCATCCTCAGTGTTTTCCTAACAACAAATGATCAATCGCAACATGCCCTGAAGGTTGTTCACCATAATTAAGAAATAACATTTTATTTTTATTTGTATACATTACTTGTGATATTTAGAGATGCAGATAAGATCAGTCTCTGAGTTTTTTGCCACCACAACCAAACAACAAAGGTGAAGTAAAGTCGTTTTTGTACATTATTTAAAACCTTAACAGCAGCATCTATTTTCAGAAGCTGTGTTTCTCTGAATAATCCTCAGACCTCATCTTCAACAGATGTGTCATACTGTTTTCTACCAAAGAAATGTTCCTTTTTAAAAAAAAATGGTGTTATTATCTAAAACAAACTCTGAACATCATGAAACACGGTTGCTGTTCTAAAAGACACATAATGTTGAATCGGCTGTATGAGATATTATGTTCAATGCCTTAAGTACCACTAACAAAATCCATACACATACTGCTTTGATCTCAGATAAATCTCTCAAAACCCAGACAAAGATAACCACATCCGTCTGCATGCCAGGATACACCACTGCTAAGAGAAATACGATCTTCTTTGTTTTTGTCATTTAAGTGAATCAACCCTTTAAAGATCAAGAGATGCGAAATGCACTTGAAAAGAGCTGCTGCTTTTGTATTTACTGTAGTTGTGAAGTTGTGAAGGTTAATTATGTTCTTGTGCGTTAGGGCCGTGACATTCAACAACAAAAAGTTAACAACAATGCCCTTAGAGGAGAAGGGGATTGACAGCTGGGTCAAAAACAATATAACAAGGCATACAATAAGATATTCATGCAAAATACTGATTCTTATTATTAGTCAAATTACCCCTTTTACACAATTTACTAAGGATTGGCCATTTTCTTCTTGAACAATAGAACAAACATGAAGATGAAGCTGTTTGAGTGTGTGTAGGGTGTGGTGACATGTGTGTGTTTGTAGCTTGAATAATCAGACAAATGTAGTGCTTGTCATGCTTTTTTCTATTTATCCTCTTCAAAACATCTCCAGCTACTGTTTTACGCAAGAGTGCTTTGGACCACCTGCAGAGGGGAGGGGGGCTGCCATCATGATGTGTGTGTTGTGCGTACGGTGTGTGTGTGTGTGTGTGTGTGTGTGTGTGTGTGTGTGTGTGTGTGTGTGTGTGTGTGTGTGTGTGTGTGTGTGTGTGTGTGTGTGTGTGTTGTGTGTGTGTGTGTGTGTGTGTGTGTGTGTGTGTGTGTGTGTGTGTGTGAGTGTGTGTGTGTATAAGAGAGAAAGTGAGTAGAAGAGGGCGGGAGAGGCCATCTGCATTAGGAGCCTCATTACCAGGCGTGTCAGCCAGGCATGCTCTCTATCAGCGACGGAGCTCAGAGAGACACTGGGAGATAATCAGAAAGAGGAGGAGGAGGAGGAGGAGGAAGAGGAGGAGGGAGGAAATGGAGAGGAAGGAGGGTGCGCTCAAGAGTTATAAGGTATTGAAGGAGACATCAATGATAAGGATTGGTGAAACAGGTAGAATAACGGTTCAGGGGGCATGAGCGAGAGAGGAGGAGGTTGAAGCAGCAATATTGAGTAAAGGATTGGAAGTATACACAAAAGCTATATGGAAATTAAATCTTTTGAAACAGATCCCTCAGTATAAAAATTATTTTAATGCTGGTTTTGAGGAGAGGGATCGAGACACATTTGTTGATGATGAAAATACCCTTTTTTTGGGCAACATTGCAAGAAAAGTTGGGTGGAAAATTGCTCATCGCTGTAGACCAGGGGTGTCAAACTCAATTTAATCGCGGGCCACATCAGCATTATGGCTGCACTCAAAGGGCTGGTTGTAACTTTAAGACCATATAAATATATATGTAAAATAAATAATGTATCATATTACATTATTGCTTCTGCATTGGATTATTATCAGAATTAACTACATCTGAAAGCAGAAGTCTGGGGCAAATACCTGCAAGTCTCTTCAGTGAGAATGTCACACAATGATTTTAAAAGAAAAGCCAAATTCTGGAAAAAAAGTCAAAAGAAAAAAAAAAGAAATTACATTAAAAAAAGAAGTGACATTTAAAAAAAAGTCAAATTCTGAGAAAAAAGTCTAATTTGAGATGCATTGTGGGACATGTAGTTCATGGGCAACGTGCTTCTGTAAATCATCATGTAACCGTATAATAAACATATCATATTCTTTGCAAGCTTTTGTGGGGCCACAGAAAATGAAGTCACAGGCCGGATTTGGCCCCCGGGCCTTGAGTTTGACACCCCTGCTGTAGACCCATAGGCAACTTTATTGCGTATTGGTGGCTTGACTGGTTTTATACTGAACCGCTAGTTGATATTGCTTTGTTGACAACGGGGAATAAATTGCTGTGAATTTTGATAATTGAGTGGTATGAGTTAGCAGTTTAACTCTTCAGGTATCCTTCTCTCAAAGTCAATGGGAAATCACCTTGTTAGTGGCTGTAAGTCATGTGAGACGGAAAAGACCAAACGTAAGGGGCTTAAAGCCTCCAAATGTGATGCTTTTTTCTGTTTTCTGTTAATTTCCATGTTGGACTGTTAGAGAAAACGAGTAATGTAAAGATGTCATCTATGGGTCTAACTTTTTGCGTACTGATTGATAGCCTTTATTCTTAGATAACAATTAGTCGCAGCCTATACACTAGGTTTTCATATTGGATGACAACAGTATAAGTCAATACATGTGAAGTTGAATATTCAATTCCACTGATCATAAAACCAGAATAGACCAGATAAATCAGCAGATGTAAAGTAAATGCAATATATATTGGACAATATTAATTATTTAGCAAGTTTTGAGCTCTGATTTTATATGAAATAAAAGTCAGAATGATGCATGGAACTCTAGAGTAAAGCCAAACGACAATATTAATCAAATATAGTAAATTGTCATGAATGTGTGCCTGTCACCAGGGACAATGTCTAAAGTTCGGAGAAAACTTGACTTGTGTGAGTCTTGTGTGTATTCATGTGAAAGTTATCATTGTTTTGCATGGATGGATATGAGGTTACGCTCACAAGAGACACCAGTGTAATGAATCCAGAAAAGGATTGAAAACCAACTGAGAAATCAACATTTGTTTTTTAATTCCTAGTGACTTAACTGCTGTCCTACAGAAAGCTCATTCTGCATCTTCAGAAAGCAAATGGATTGATTTCCCTGTTGATGCTTAAAGGACTTTAGCATAATCAAGAGTGCTATGCTGAAAATATAAAATATAGTTCATTTGTAAATAAAATGTCTCCTCAGAGCAGATGTGTTTTAAGTTAAGGTAATGGATTAAATTACCAAGCCAGGCTGAATGTGGAGTCACCAGAGGTTTAAGTGAATGTGTCGTGAATCCAAAGTGGATTTTTCTGCCCATCAGAGAAATCAACATTTGTATGAGGTGAATTAATCCCAAGGTCATAATGTTTTCAAAATATGTTGATCTCAGTCTGCAATGTTAATGTGAAAGCAGCCGAGCTTAGCTGAATGGATTTGATAGAATACACCAGAGGCGCTCAGACTTCTCAGCCTAGGACTCAAATTCAGTGAATATTGTCAATGTTTCCTGGAAAATAAGAGGAAAGGGAGTGAATGAGGAAAGGAAAGGTGTCAAGGAAGAAAAGAACGGAAGATCCAGAAGACTGTAATTTACTTTTTTAAGAGTTGATATGGCAACAGACATGTTAAACAAGCAGATGAATGCAGATTTTGGATAGACTATATTTGAGTTATTGTTGGGGTTGAAACATTATACACTTATTTTTCACTCACACTTATCAGATTCTTTATTCCAAATTCAACATCAGGGTAAAAAACTAAATGAAACGGATATAGTTCAGCTTAATGTTTTTCTGTTAGGACGTTAAACAGGGGAAAATATTTCCTTCAAACAACTGCATCATCAAAGCTTCTTTCCAACAACTACATTTTTACATCAAATTGAACACATTACGATCATGTTAGAATTGACTACTGTAACCCAGTGTAGAAGCTGTGTCTTCCCAGTGTCGGTCAACAAGTCCTTGAGTGTAATGAACTCCAAATTGCTCCAGACGGGTTAATGTGGGAAGACAAACCTGTTACCAAATCAATGTGCTCTGCCTGTTGGCTGCACTTTGTGTGGAGGAGGTTGATGTCCATAATCTATTAAACGTGGAAGTGTGTGGTTATGAGAAGAACAGGTAACATAGGGAAGTAGCTTTTTTTGTTTTTGCTGTGACACGCCTTTAAATTATTGATAAAAGTTCACATTGAAAGCTCATCGTTCATTATTCGCATCATTCATCAGGCAGGCATCCCATCATAAATGAAATTCCGTCTGCGTTCTTTAATTTCGTGCTGCTTGGTGTGTTGCACTCTGTCTGCTTTCTCTTTTCTTAATTTGGCAGATGTGAAATAGATTACTCTCATCACTCTGATGCGCGTGTTTGTATATGTTTGTAGCTTCCTGTCATTCCTTGTTTGTGAAGTTGTCTTCGGCTTCAAGGCAGCACAGATCACATGAACCCCAACAGGTGTGTGTGTGTGTGTGTGTGTGTGTGTGTGTGTGTGTGTGTGTGTGTGTGTGTGTGTGTGTGTGTGTGTGTGTGTGTGTGTGTGTGTGTGTGTGTGTGTGTGTGTGTGTGTGTGTGTGTGTGTGTGTGTGTGTGTGTGTGTGTGTGTGTGTGTGTGTGTGTGTGTGTGTGTGTGTGTGTGTGTGTGTGTGTGTGTGTGTGTGTGTGTGTGTGTGACAGAGTCGGTGTACTTAAGAGGAATCCTCTAGGAGCTAAAATTAGCCAGGTGCTAAGTTGGAACGGTGCTGTATCCTTCCTGTCAGTAAAAAAAGACATGAAGCTGCAGGAGAAAAAAAGAGAGAGGGATTTGGAGGCTCTGACTTTGACATTTTAAATCTTCGTTGTCGAGTTGTTTTTCTCCTGACACTTGTCACAGTGTGCGGCAGAAGTAGGTCAGGAGGCTGATGGCAGCTAAGTGATACCTGCTGATTTAAAAAATAAATAAAGAATGCACTTACAAAATATTACTTTCTGAATTGAACCAAGTATCAGTAGAGCCAGATGTGGAAGATTTAAATAAACTAGAGGGCACTAAGGGCACAGTTAACGAGAGTGAAAAATATGTCTCCCACGTGATTCAGGTCAGATTATGTCAACATGTAATCTTCCTTGAGCCCCTTCCATGAGTTGTCTTGAACAATTGCGCCTGTAGTTAATAACACAACCTTTTGAAACATTACAGTAAACACATATCTCATCCATAATCCCTAAGATTCTCATTTTGTAAAGCATGGTATATTTGACATGTGTTTGTTTAATTTGCATTGGAAATCTACTAGATTGCTCGTTGACAAAGGCAAAACAAGGAAGAAGGAATGATGTTGAAACGTTCATGGTTTATTGCATTGTGTATCAGAGAAAAGCTGGTGAGTTGTTTGTCTTTTTATCAAAACAAAAGGAGAGTGGGACAAATACAGTAGAAGTTATTTTAATGCTGAAATAAAAGGTTTTATGATCTCAATTTTGAAAAACACAAATAGTGACTGGAACAAGACAATGGTGCCGTTATCTATGGTATTTATACCAATGTTTCCAAATGAATTTGATCATAATTTACTGTAGGCCCACGGATGTTCACAAAGGCTGCGTTCTGATTGCACAAGCAATGCATAAACATCCGATACGTAAACACAGGGTAATGTTTCATGGGACGGTGTTTATCCTAATTTCGTGTGATAAGACTGGAAACATTTGTTTCAGTTTGTTTTGAATGTTTGATTATTTACATGCATCATTGTTTGTGTATTTGTCAGTGTGTGCGTATTAGAATAGTGTTTTAATATTTGACTTGTGCTTTTCCCTGTGGGGCTGAGCTGCCTCCCGCACAGCACATCTCACACTGAACACAATCTAGGTCTCTCTGTGTGTGTGTGTGTGTGTGTGTGTGTGTGTGTGTGGTGTGTGTGTGTGTGTGTGTGTGTGTGTGTGTGTGTGTGTGTGTGTGTGTGTGTGTGTGTGTTGTGTGTGTGTGTGTGTGTGTGTGTGTGTGTTTCCTAGCTGTTTTGTTGTCAGAACAGCATTGATAATGCTGAGGAGAAAATCAATAGTTAATTCTACGAGGGACACAATAGCTGCTCTGCCCAGCTTCATTCTACTGTGGGCTTAGACACAGAAGGAAACAGGGCATGAGTTGATGAATTGGTAAGTGTGTGTGTGTTTGTTTGTTTGTAACCTTTATTTATCCAGATTGATCCCATTGAGATCATAGATCTCTTTTTCAAGGGAGACCTGCAGCAATTAGGTTCCACATGAAACAAAATAAAACAATAGAGGATATCATACAACATATTTACAAGCTACATTTACATACTTATCAACATTTACAAATACCCATAGTTTCAAAGAGCATTTCACTTAGACTTGCTTTAAAAACATTCATGTGTGTGCATGTGAGTTTATACAGTGTGTGTGTGTGCATGTGAGTTTATACAGTGTGTGTATGTGAGTTTATACAGTGTGTGTATGTGAGTTTATACAGTGTGTGTATGTGTGTATGTGAGTTTATACAGTGTGTGTGTGTGTGTATGTGAGTTTATACAGTGTGTGTGTGTGCATGTGAGTTTATACAGTGTGTGTATGTGAGTTTATACAGTGTGTGTATGTGAGTTTATACAGTGTGTGTATGTGAGTTTATACAGTGTGCGTGCACAAGGTTCTGCACCTGACTGTTTACTGTGCCTAAAAAATAAGCAAGACTGCGATATGGATTTGTAGGAAAGAACATAAAATATGTACAAAATATTTGATGACAAACTTGTTTTGGGTTGCAGTAACTCCCAGCTCTCCTAATACATTCCTTTTGAATTTTGCACCGATATAACCCCATGTGTTTGCGATACATGCGAAAACATAATGGAAATTAATTCAAGTAGATCTGGTTAACAGCGTCAGGGCTGCATGTTGAGAGGCTTCATAATAGAACGAATATTTTGTGAAGTCATGTGCTATGTACTCGATAGCAAACTAAACTTCTTTTAGTGCGGCATTTCATAGACAGAAATTCCAATTTAAAATAACCAATCTTCCCTCTGAAGAACTAGCAATGCAGTCTGATGGTTTCATTCCTCTGACCCTTTTTTTGATTTTCTAGATCAGCTGCTGCATTGTGGGTAAATTGCTCTCGTTTAACTCTAATCCTGGGTAGCTAGCTTGAATAGTGAAGAGCACAATGTCTGCCTGTGCTTATGTGCTGTATGTTTTCTTTTAAAGCCATCTTCCTGCCAGGGACTGCACAATTTGCATCTATGGCTGAATCTGGCACATGTACATGATGGCTCAAGTGCTCATGTTAGTTAATGGGCATTATCCCTTCTTAAATATATAAATAAATACAAATGTAAGTTCTCCTTTTAGAGATTTACTGCAAAAATATTAACCATACGTTATATCTAACTGATTGTGTCTGTCAGTTTTGTCATGTAAATGTGACTTTTCCCAATCAAATAGGGCTGACTCAAGTACATCATTTATTTTATTGTTGATTAATCTGCTTATATATTATTAATACATTTATTAGTTTTGCCATCAAATAAAAGAAAATAGATAAAATAGGTGATGTCTTGCCCGAGAAACCGAAACAGGCCAAAAAAACAATAAACACAATAGCTAATTACTAATTTCGGTCAGTTGACTTATTGACTAATTGACATTTCTATATAGTTGTTCAACGTTCTCTAATCTCCTTTTTTCTTACCGTGTCAACGTCAAGGAAAACTTCTCTCACATGTTTTATTGAGACTTTATGAAGAAGACTTACTTTAACAATCCTGGCACTCAAATCTTATCAAATAAAACCGACAGTGTTCGTTTGAACTATTTATGCATTTCTATGATAGATGTCTGGATAGATCTGAGTGCGTGTTCGCTGTGGGATTTGACACCGTGACCTTGTGGCCAAAACACGGCACGCCTGACATACAGATGTGCAGCTGACAAAACAGAGGCTACTGACCCCTACACACACACACACACACACACACACTCTCTCACACTCCCTCACACACAAACCTACACGTCTGCAGCTGCAAAGACTTTGGAACAACCTCCGTTTCTTCATCTTGCTTTTCTCTATGTCGTCCTCTCATATCTTTCTCGCTCTCTGATCTTTTGGGTGCATATATTTTCCCAAAGAGCTTCCTGTGGTAACACATGGTGTCAATAATGAGCCCCCCTTTTCACACACACACACACACACACACACACACACACACACACACACACACACACACACACACACACACACACACACACACACACACACACACACACACACACACACACACACACACACACACACACACACACACACACACACACACTTTCCCCACACACACACACTTTCCCCTCCTCCGCTGCTCATAATCCGTCGTCCCCACATGCCTTCTTCTTTCTTTCTTTCCTGTATCTTCCCTCTGCTCTTCTTTCCTCTTCTCCTCTCATTCCTTGGCCTCCTGATTGCCCTTTTCTTCCTCCCTTTCTCTCCTAATTTACTTTTGACCACCTTTTGGTCCCTTCACCTCTTCTTCCCTCTATACTCTTTCCCTCTCTTGGCCAGCAGTCACCTTAATATGCATCTTAATCTTTAAAAATCCAACAATACTTGCTTAAAATGTATGTCTTCTTGTACATCTCTGCCTATCAAATGTAGTCAGTGCTTCTCTGTTTTTCGATTTCCTATCATTCCCGCTCTCCTCCGTGCCCCTTTGTACACCCCCCCCCTTCTCCTCCTCCTTCACCTCCACCCCGCTATCTATCTTTCATCCTAGGAAGGAGTAACGTTGACAACCTCTGCGGCCGAAGCACAGCTCAGCGTCTGGCCTGAGTTTGTTTGTCTTACGACTCCTTCACCGTTGGTTTCTGGAGGTCTTATTGTTCTCTTTCCAGCTCAGATCACTTCAGTTCAAAACCTGTGTTTATCCACAGCGAGCGCACTGAGAGCAAGCTGTCTTCCACTGGAGAAATCTGTCTGACACAGGCAGTTCAAAGACAGCCGTAAAGCAAGACAGATGCCCCCCAGCTCTGTTTTGGATTTTTTTGGTTTGTTGCATTTGGTTTGTGTATGCTTTCTTCAGAGTTAAACTTTGGGAACTAGTTCTCCGTTTGTTGATTTTGGTCCGGGGCCGTTTTTTTCCTCTAAGCCTTCGTTGTGGTTTGTTGGTAGTCGTTTAACTTAAACAGTGGAAAGCATCAGAATTGTTTATTTGTCTTTATTATCCTGGGATAAAATAAACGGATGTTAAGTTGTACAAGTTCAGGTGTAGGTATGACAATCCCAATCGAAGTCAATTCAGAGTTTAGACTCGGTTTAAAAAAATCAGTAAGGTCTTGCAGATTTTGTCATGACAACTGGTGATTAGCACTGTCACTGTTAAGGTCCTTTTCTCTACAGTGTTCCTGGTAATTCTCACCAAAAACTAAAGATGAATTCTTTAGAGTATTACAACAACATTCTGCAAACTGTGACTTTGCTGCAGAACATTGAATGCAACACACATGGCCTACACATGTTCATATCATTAGCTTTTTGTCTGTACACAATCCTTGATTATTTTAGCTTTGTTGTGGCCTAACAACAAAATCCTTACTCCCTCACCAATTTCCTAAAATCCAGGCATATTTAAAGCTTAGTTTAATAAGCCTAATCTTCATTTTGGGACACGGAAAACAATGTCGATTACACGGCATGTTTTCTTCTTCTTGAAAGGAATGAAACACATAAAACCTTTTTATAGAATGAATTTAAAGAGCCCCCTCGACGTCAACAGCAAAGCCACCGTCCCAGTCTCCCACCAACATGCTGTATGATCATGTTTCAAAACCAGACTTTTACACTCTAGTTGGCAACATGCTGTAGGTCTCTGTGGTCAGAGAGTCTGGGCTGAGGTTAGGCTGCTGTTTCTCTGAAGTCCTGTATAGATTGATTGGTTTTAGTGGCTGCTAGAAATGACCATTTAGCTCGCCCGCTACATCCTTGTTCAACATATGGGCACAACATGATTTTCAGACTTTCTGTTTGTGTGCGAAACAAAGCAAGACATTGTTGGAAGATGGATTTGAATGTTTATTTTTGCTTCTTTTGTGTGTGATAATTCAGCGTCATGACCTTTCATATTAAAGCAACCTCTAACCTCACAAATCCATGAACTTTGACCTTTCAGAGCCACGTCCTCTGCCATGACCTCAGTCTGGTGTGTGGTCCAAGTCAGAATAGCTAGCAATACAAAGAGAGGGGTCAACCAGATATACTTGAGTTCGTAGAAATTGGACAGTTAACACAAAAGTTTTAAGCATACAGATTACATTACATGTCACTTGTTAGACGCTTTTATCCAAAGCGACTTACATACTCAATACTGTGGGCAATCCCCACGGGAGCAATTTGGGGTGAAGTGTCTCAAGGACACAACGACATGCTGACTGCAGTGGGGGTTTGAACCTGTGACCCCCTGATCCCAACACCAACGTTCTATCCACTGCGCCACACGCCTCCTATTAGTTAGTTTTGTGTGTGGACTGCACTACATCCATTTTCAGTAACTTTAACTCAACTTCAAGTTTTTTATTAAGTTATTATTTTAAAGGCACAGTTTAACGTTCAAAGTGAAATCTCCAACGTCTCGTCTTTAGTTCTTAATTCATTTCAAATCACCAAGTGTAATGTTCCCTTACCAATGATTTAATGTCAGCCACATCCTCAAAGACCGCTAACAATGAGCAACCTGACGATATCCATCTATCTGAGATACTTTATTTAATTTTTATTTAAGTTATCCTTGGTTTACGATTAGCAGCTAATGCTTATGGTCCTTAATCGACACCCTAAATTCGGCGGACTACCCTTGAACAGCTAAAACCGGTGTTGGTGTATATTCCATACCTGGCAGTCCCTTGTTTTCGCTCATTTGCACGTTTTTTTTAACATTAGATACTTCAGCCGACTGACTGAGGAGGATGAATTAATGAATTTAAATGCAGGACCTCCTAACCAAACAATTGCTGTTTCTGGCTTTACTGACAGATTTGTATGCAGTGCACACTCTCTCTTTGCAGCACAGCTCCTAGATAGAAACACACACACACACACACACACACACACACACACACACACACACACACACACACACACACACACACACACACACACACACACACACACACACACACACACACACAGAGAAAGAGGCGGCAAACAGAAAGGCCATTATTTTGGGGCTGAATGTTTGTGTGATTGAACTGATAAAGCATCAGAGGAATAAGAGTCTATTAGAATGGCCTGGTTAGATTTAACATTTATACACACCTCTGTGTGTGTGTGTGTGTGTGTGTGTGTGTGTGTGTGTGTGTGTGTGTGTGTGTGTGTGTGTGTGTGTGTGTGTGTGTGTGTGTGTGTGTGTGTGTGTGTGTGTGTGTGTGTGTGTGTGTGTGAGATAAAGAGTGAAAACACAGGCAGGCAGGAGTAGACAGAAGGAGGAAGAACGAGGTATGTGTTGGGTATACATTTCTGCTTTTCCATTATTCCAGGTGTTTTTCTAATCAATATTGTGTGTGTGTGTGTGTGTGTGTGTGTGTGTGTGTGTGTGTGTGTGTGTGTGTGTGTGTGTGTGTGTGTGTGTGTGTGTGTGTGTGTGTGTGAGATAAAGAGTGAAAACACAGGCAGGCAGGAGTAGACAGAAGGAGGAAGAACGAGGTATGTGTTGGGTATACATTTCTGCTTTTCCATTATTCCAGGTGTTTTTCTAATCAATATTGTGTGTGTGTGTGTGTGTGTGTGTGTGTGTGTGTGTGTGTGTGTGTGTGTGTGTGTGTGTGTGTGTGTGTGTGTGTGTGTGTTGTGTGTGTGTTGGTGAAGAGAGAGAAATGGACACATTCTGTATGTAATTTCACATTTCCATTATATTTTTTGTATTTCCATTATTCGGGTCCAAGGCAAACCCACAGAGAGCCTAATGCAGAGCAAATGTTCTCATCTGACACAAGATGAAATATGTGAAAAGTGGTGCATGTGTTTGTGTGTGCGTGTTTGTGTGTGCGTGTATCTCTGTGTGTGTGTGCGTGCGTGCGCGTACGTGCGTGCGTGGACAAGGCCAGAGAGCTCTTGCCGCCCTGCAATAATAGACCTGTGACACCCGGGAATTTTGGGCACTGGTCTGATATTGGACCAGGCTGGTAAGGAGTGAGTTATTCCAAAGGGTATTTTCCTGTTTAAGGCACACTGAAGCTGGCAGATATGACTGTTGGAAGACATGTTTTTTTGTGCTTGAATAACATCATAATAGTTGGCCTTATACTGAAATGCCAAAACTGAGATAAGCGCAATTTGATGAAGCTTGGAGGAATGACTCATCTTGTTGCTAAAAGTGTCATTGTCATGCTGCCAGCATCACAGCAGAGGGATTATGTTTTTCCTTTACTGTGCGGACCCCCTTTTGGCAAATCTACTGTTTGGCATTCGTTGCCTTGCTTTAAGGAAAAGACCAGCTTCAAATCTCAAACCATTCACCTCACTGAAGAATCTTCAATCAAGGCATTGAGCTAAAGTAAACATACAGTAGCTGAGTATAACAATAAGACTCTCATTCAAAAATGCTAAATCCGTTTTATTTTATTTTGATTTAAGCTTTTGCCTTAGAATTTAATTATAAAAAAGCTGTCTAATGGATAGCATATTCTTTTTTTAGAAGAATGTAATCTCAAGTCATTATCATTTAAAATGAGTGTCAGAAGTTTAGTTTTACCGCTTACAGTAAACTAATTGTTGTTTTTGGACACCACAATACTCTGTCCCTGAATCTGACCCCTGACCTCACTCCCTGTTGTAGGTATTTCCCTGTTTGGACCCATGTAATATCAACATATGAGTGTATCCTAAAAGAAGAGCCAGTGGCAACATATTTGGAAAAGAAGTACTAACATTCCTGTACATCAAACCTCAAATATCCAGGTTTTTAATATCTGTGAGACTCAAACAGTATGCGTTCTGCGCTGACCCTCTTTGCCCCTGGAGAAGAAAGCAAATCTGAGCATTCAGCCAGGCCCAAGGCTTGTTCTGTCAGTGGGTGGGAGGTGGGTGGTCCGTCAGCACATTTATTCCTAGAGGAGCCCACTGCTCTGTTCTAGCAACTCAACCAGTTCCTTGTCCTCTGCCTGCTTGTTAACAAAGACTCGTGTTAGTTTGTTATGTAGTCTGCTGCGCTTTGGGACATATTTGTGTATTTTTAAATCTAGGGTGTGCTATTTCCAATCGGTTTAATATCCCGGTCCAGCTTTAGGTGATGGTCAGAAATCATCTTGTAATATTTAGATTTTCAAATTAACTCATGCAAACTAGACTTCCAGCCAGAGGGGTTATTGTACAGTGCAACTTATTGCAAGATGGCCTACATACAGTTATTGGCAGGCTGGTCAGCAGTAGCTCAGCCCAAAGAGATTTAGTGTGGGAACCCGAGGGGTCGTCGGTTCAAGTCCCAGATGGTACCAAGTGTGGCATGTGGACAGGTCTCTTAGAGGTGCCAGTTAATCAACTCCTAAGGTGTCCTTGAGCAAGAAAACAAGCAGCGTTCCTAAACTGCTCCCGCGGCGCTGTACTGTCCCACTGCTCCTTATACTAAAATGGGTTTATTGCATAGACTACATTTGACTGTGTGTACCTGTCAAGATTTATCGTGGATTGGATTTGAATCCACCAAATTACCATTTGCATAACCAACAGCTGAACAAACAACGTTATACCCAAATGAATTCTAGAAAATATAGAAAATTATCAAATGAAATGCCAGGGAATATGTGATAAAAGAAGATTACAACACTTGGTCACAATTTAACTGGTGGAGGTCCTTGACCAACACCATAAACTTAAGTGTGGGTGTGAGCGGGTTCTTTAATCACTCTTCACAGCGCACACACACTTTAAAATAAGCTCAATGTTGTTAAGTCAGCTGCTGAATTGCAGTATGTCTTCCAGACTTCCCTTTTGTACTCTTTGCTGTATTATAATGCTATTGGACTCCTCTCTAGTTCCCTGATAACATTTGCTTTCCATAAAAAATGTTTCTACTCCAAATATTCATGTGTTTTTTTTTTATCCGAGCACTGACTTGTTTCCTAATGGGAAAACCAGGGTTTCTCCGGGTTCTGCTCTGATTTGCATATTGATTCAGTACAGAGCAGCGCACTGGACAGGACATTTTTTCTCATGGCCATTTTCCCTAGTCCTTCTCTGCCGGTGTGTGTGTGTGTGTGTGTGTGTGTGTGTGTGTGTGTGTGTATGTGTATGTGTGTGTGTGTGTGTGTGTGTGTGTGTGTGTGTGTGTGTGTGTGTGTGTGTGTGTGTGTGTGTGTGTGTGTGTGTGTGTGTGTGTGTGTGTGTGTGTGTGTGTGTGTGTGTGTGTGTGTGTGTGTGTGTGTGTGTGTATTTGCTGAGGCAGCAGGTCTGTGTACAAGTGGCCGGCTCACAGCCCTAGCTGGTGATGCATGGAGCTCCAATAATGAGCGGAATCAGCCTTTAACATGGTAATGTGTCATTTAGGGCCTATCCATTTAGCTAACGACTTGCTTCCTTTTGAAACCTATTAGCAGTAATGGTAAATAGCAGCCCCCCCTTTCAACTCACATCTCATCTATCCCCTTCTTCTCCTCTGTTTGTCTTCATCTCTTTGCTTCTTGTTATCTCCCACTATACTTTTTTACGTCCTCTCCTTCCGTTTTTTCATCCCTCTATTTTTTTTATCTCGTCTATCTGTTTTATCTCCCTCCATTTCCCTTTTAAAGGCTGTAACGGATTATTGTCAATATCAATTAATTATTTTCTTGATTAAACGTCTATAAAAGGTCGTAACAATGAAATGTCTTTTTCCACAGTCTAACAACCAAAGATATTCAGCCATTCATGTCTAAAGAAAGCAGCAAGTCATGTTTTAAAGGATGGAAAAAAAATGTTTCGCACTTTGTTTAAAAGTACACTCAAGCAATTATTTGATCAGAATAAATCCCACTTATTTTTCTTTCATAGATTAAAGGTGGGTTAGATTCAAGTTTGAGAAACCGGCTCGAGATACACTTTTTGTTATATTCCATGGAATGCTCTTAACATCCCGATAGCAATGAATATCTTAAGTGCTTTGACAAAAAATCCATTAAAAAATGTCATCTGTGGAAGCCGTGGCGCTGTAAAAAGCACGACCAATCATCTGAGCCGGCCCGGTTAAAGTAACTGGATGCTAGGGGTGTAACGGTTCACAAACATTTCGGTTCGGTACGTACCTCGGTTTTTAGGTCACGGTTCGGTTCGGTACGTTTTCGGTACAGCAGAAAAAAATACAGCATATTTTTATTTATTTTTTTATTATTATTAAACTGTGGATAATGTATTCACTCAAATAAATACAAAATATAATAAAATAAACATTAAGGTGCAGCATTTCGATGAACTGAAATAATCTGTATTTGAACTGTACTAGTACCTAAGCAGCCAGTTTGACATTATGACTTGCTTGTCATTGTATTTTCATGTTTTTTTAAGAAAAATGAACTTGTCCACATTGCTTCCCGAAAGGCCAGATCTGCTGACACTAACAATGTCTCCTGCTGTGCAGAGCACCCTCAGATACAGCCAGGTAGCGCTTTGCTACCTGGCAACATAAGGATATTTGGCGTTTGTAATAGCTTTGGCTCGGTCTGAACTCTCTGCGAGTGGTGGAGGCTTAAATGCTAGCGGGAGTTGGGTTTGCACTTCAGTCTTTTTTCTTTTGGTACCGGTGATATTCACGTTCGGGTGATGCCTTTTCAAATGAGTGTGCAAGTTTGATGTATTGCCAGCCGTGTAACCAATTTTAGTTGAACAATGCCGACAAACAGCTTTGGTCCACCTGTCTTTGTCCGTCATCCTTGTACGTAACTGCGAATCCAAAACGTTCCCAAACCGGAGACTTCAATGATGCTGGAGCTCAACTTTATCTGCGTTCGCCATTTCGACAGTTCCTCAAATTACTGACTACATTTGAACGCATCCCTCTGACCAGCTCTCATAGTATGCCTCTCGTCCAATGAAATGACTTGCTCGCTCTATGACGCGTTGAACCCTATGGTTGCACTCAATGTGAGCAAATGACTCTGAATGCTGCTACGAAGTTGTTCACGTTCTCAATTTTTTAAGTTTAACGTTATATTCGTTCGGTACACTTCGGTACACACGTGTACTGAACCGAAGGGCCCGTACTGAATAATTTCGGTACGGGTACGTATACCGTTACACCCCTACTGGATGGCCTACCTAGTGTCAGCCTTCCATCTGTGCACACATTTATCTCGTGCTATCATTAGCCGCTTTCACACCAAGTACTTTGCCGTACTTAGTGTCCCAGGGCACTAAGTACAGATCGCGTTCACACCGGAATAAGTTCCCTGAGGGGAGATTACGCAAATGTGCCGCTGACGTCACTTCATCTTTTTCTGCTTTGGGTTTACTGGCAGGCCGCAAACAACTTCACGGCGTATACTGCCGCCCAAAGTCCCCGGCCGGAAGTCCCCGGAGTTGGGGACTGGCTTCAGTAGAAGCTGCTGCAGTCCCAGCAGCTTCTACTGAAGCCTTCCGAGTAAAACGCCGAGACCTCCTCATCTCCACCGCTCCCATGTTTTTTTTGTGTTGCCATAAGTTAGTCTAATGCTAATAATGCTAATGCCACAAATACAATGGCGGCTTCACAAAACTTTTCAGAGTTTTACGGGGCTTGGTTTGTAATTCGCCCAGCCAATAGAAATTGGTACTTTTTTGGTACTAAAAATGGGGGTAAAAGTTCCCGGCACTAAATACTCTTTTTGGTGTGAACGCAACATAAGAGGTACTAACGGAACCAAACGGGAAAAGTACTCCGGTGTGAACGCGCCTAATGGTCATGTGCGCGTTGTGTTGGAGGAGGGGCTCTGTGAGGAAGTGGCAGATTTCTTCCGGCTGTGTATTTTCAAATTCTAGCGCACTCGAGCTGGTTTCTCCAAAATTACCTACCCCACCTTTAATGGATTTATTCTTGCAGCTTTATTTACCTTTTCAGAAACAGATCAATTCCTCTCCTTTTGTGCTTTCACAATGTCATCTCTTCTCCTCCTGCTTACCTCTGATATGTTGTTCTCTTCTTTCCTCTTTTCATGTCTTCCTCTTTCTCTTTTTTACCCAATTCATTTATTCACATGTTCTTCTCCTCCGTTTTTTGACCTTCTTCCCTCATTCCTCTACCTACATCCTTTCCTTTTACTCCCCTCTCCTCCCTTCTCCTGCCCATAGGGGCCCATTCATAACATGTACCCATTACCCACCAAGCTATTAGGCTTGCTAACAGTGAGATCCATTGGGTGAAAATCAATGTCTATCCAGGGAGCAGTTTGTCTGTAGCGCCACTGTAATGAATGCTATATACTCCATCACACACACACACACACACACACACACACACACCACACACACACACACACACACACACACACACACACACACACACACACACACACACACACACACACACACACACGTGCAAGTGCAGACGGAGCATGGTGAATCATACATCTGAACTTCACTGAGAACAAACACATGAGAGCATTGTAGTCAATGCTGTGCCGTGTTTACTCATCCACACTCTTCCTCTCTTTGCAACTACTTTTCTTTATCGCTCTCACATCGTTTATTTCCTGTTTTCCAATGTCTCTTGCTCGACAATCTCTCATGTGAACATACTGACTAAACGAGGCAACAGGATCTCAATTGGTGCCCCTATAAACAAGCTAAATGCAAAAAAAACATCTTGTAAATACAATGTATTTAAAATTATAAGATTGAATATTGTCATAAACACTGTGGGCACACTTACTGTATACATACTGTCTATTAAGCTCTCACACAACCTATAATGGATTCTATATTGTCAAACACACATTTCAGCTGCGCTCGATCTAACCTGAACATTTCTAGTGCCAGAGCAGTTAGCGGTAGCCTGAGGGCAGCTAATAGGAGCTCTGTAGTCATCACTGCGGTCAGAAACGATGAGTCAGCAACATGTAGCTAATCTCTGTCAAAATCCATAGCCATCATTTAATGCTATGTGTGAGAACCTCTTAACTCCACGTGAACTCCATCTCGTAATACTGATTTGTATTCCTTTTTCACACTTGTTTTATATGTATGTTTAAGATGTTTTAGTGTGGGATTTAAAATATAGTTAAACATACTGTATAGAGAGGCGAAGTCTCTCCCTTTCCGGGGGAGCTCCATGGGACCTTATTTCGGAAAAATTATGTATTGAAGTCAATTGAGAGAGAAAAATTATCTTTTGATCCCGTTTGAATTGTGCCACGAATTACACATATGATGTTTGTCAATTTAAAAGATAATTTTGCAAGTAAAAAACAAAAAAAAAATGGTCGTGAAATTGTGAAGTAACACTTTTATTGTGTGAAACCGCTCAATGAACTACATCTCCCGTCTCGCACCACACCAAGATGGCCGTCACGTTGGCACATTTCACTTCTTTCTTTCAGAATGAGGCGGAAAGTATTAAAAGAGGTGAAAATCACTACAAGTCTGGGCATGTTGAGAGCTGTACATACACACAAGGGGAGTTAGTCGGTTCAGTAAGAGCCAGCATGCGGGACCGCGACTCTGGGATTTGTAGTCTTTCTAGTTGCGTATTTTTCATTGTCTTTTTGACATGGAAATTATTTTTTAAGATTGACAAACATCATGTGTAATTCGTGGTACAAATCAAACGGGATCAAGGGTTTACGTTTTCTCTCCCCATTGACTTCAATACATAATTTTTCCGAAATAAGGTCCCATGGGTCGGAAGTAGATGGGCGGGACTTCGCCTCTCTATGGATCCGGGGTTCCTTAAGGCCCGGACACATCGGGCCGTCCTGTCGCCCTACTCCTACTCAGATTGGTGTGTCCAGCACAAGCCCCCAGGAAGTGCGCCGGAGTCTGATGAGAATATTCGTGCTGGTCAAACGGCGGTACTACACTTCCTTTAGGTTGCTGGGCCCGGAAACACTTTTTCCCATTGACTTACATGGGGAAAGAGTGGTCTGTAACTCGTTGGATAATTTTTTTTAAACTAAATTAACTACCCAGTATGAACGTTTGTATAGCCCTTATTAAAAACATTCGTTCCTCAAGTTGTAACAATGTGCTAATAACGTTATTCTGATAGTTATTTCCCTCTGCATTATGAACGCGCATCTAACCCACGGGACCGCGCCGCCCGGCACGTTCAAGTTACGTGTTCAGTACTACATGAGTTTATCTTACAATAACAACGGACCATATCGCCTTACTGCCATCCCACGGAGCTGTAATAATGGATATATTGCACATGTTTGCTGTAATTCATCATTTGTAAAATATGATACTACATGGGCTGTATGATGTAAATCTTGTACCGTAAATGTTGTATTAAATAAAGTTAATATTACCGACATAGATTAACGTTCCTGTAGCTTCTTATTGCACTTGCAATAGTTTTAGTTACTTGTGGGCTACGTAACATGAATAATCACAGTTACTATCCTTTTACTCCATCACATTTAAAAAAGAAATAGGCTATTGTTATTTTAACTCCACCACAGTAATCCATCATCAGCTTTACTTTTTAGATAAAGTTTTAACTCACAATTGATCATAACAGGCTTCAACATATACATTTTTATATATTACCAAGTGGTTTCATGTACAACCCACACAAGTATCATGCTAAATGAAGCTCTGTTGCTTGGATATCACTAGATCCTGATGTCAGCATAATATAAAAGTACATAACGATTGATGTGTAATTTAACATAATTTAGCCGCTAGCTGCTAACTGCGGCCTCGTTAATATAAATCCAGTACCATGCTGTCATGAACGCGCGGTGCTGTTACGTGTACGCAAATTCACGTGCTTAATGTGAACAAGCCTTTTGGGCGGCGTGGTTAAAGTTGCGCATGCTCTATGAGTGCACATACGGGTACTTCTCAGGCATGCCGGGTAATCTGTGACGTTTCGCTCTCTCAAAAGTTGGGCCATTTTGTCATCATGCGCCATTGAGCAACTCTCATAGGAATGAATGAGGCCCCGTCTCCCACGCTGTATCCAGTTCTTATTATACATCCATGGTCCAGCACCGTCGTGTCTTTTCGGCTATGCCGACACCTTCAGCGAAAGGCTGTCTGTAAAATAAATCACTCTGATTGGCTGTTCAGCTTAGCGAATCAGTGCATGAGAAGCGAAACGGAAGTGAAGAAGGCACACACAGACGGCTATTATTTTTCATTTTCCAGTACCGCACTAAACATGTTTTCGATTATAAGTCGTTATGTGAAACAGTCTGTGATGGACGAGAGTGAAAATGGAACGCACGCTATTTGTTGTTTGTATATATCACGCAGTCTGTCTTCCGATTGCCTCTGTTGAATTAAGAATACACACTACCGCCGCTTGCTGGTAAGGAGAGTTATTGCCACTCACGCATTCGCAGTCAGTACTCAAGTTGTAAAAAAAAATCAGGGGGGATGGTGGATTTTATCATATGGGGACATAATTTGTGCTGATAACCCGCAGAGGGTGGGAGATCAACCAGCATAAAGATAATTATTATACTCCTAAAACAACATGCATGTTATGGATGTTCAGATACTCCTTTCATTGCTCTTGACCAAGGCACCTCAGAATTAGAGTCGGTCCCCGGGCTGCCATGGCACCACTAACATGTAGGGTCAAATGCAGAGGACAATTAGTGCAAAATCTTTTTTTCACTTTAATGTAAAGGGGGGGAGGGGATACAAAAATGTGGTTATAATGGAAGTATATGGTACAAATCTTGTAGGTTAACAGTCCCTCATTTATTATTCAGATGGATCAACTGATTACACTAATAATAAAGTCAAAATAGTTTTTAGAATATTGAATTATAGTGTATTTTTTCAAAAAAGCAGTTACTGGTATACGATCAAAACTGGTATCTAAAGGGTTAAATTTGTATCGTAATTAATTAAATCATTATGTAAATTAATTTTTGTTTTTGAAAAATATTGATCCGTCATCATTTTATTGCAGTTCAAATACAAATATTTTATGTTAACATTCCCAATGTTACTTTTTTTAACAGGGCATTAAGTGCAAATTGAAATTGTTTACAAAATATGAAAATATATTAAAAGATTATACAGATAATACAAAATAGGACCAATGTTGTAAATGGCTGCCTACTCCACTCTCCCCCATCTCATATAAGTTTCCAAAGATTTTCATAATCATGCTTTTTGGTCTCAATTTTTCTGGCTCTTGCTTTCGGATTGTTAGCTAAGCAATGGCTTTGAAGCCAAGTCTTGACATATACCTCTGGTCTGAACTTGTTCAGTGGAGGGCCAACACACTTGATGAAAAGCAAGGCTGACATGCTTTTTACCTCTAGGGAGCTTCTAGTTGTGGTTAAAATGTTCATCTGACTAAACCCATGTTCACACTCAGCTGTGGAGATGACCAGAGTGTTCACTGCTTGAAGGAGGGGTTTCAGCTCTTCTGGTGCTGGTGGTATCATTTCATCAACAGTTTTGAGTCTTACCAGCTAGCTAACACGAGAAAAACGTAGCTAAACTCCAAACTAAGTTGTTATTGCTGCTTATGTCCATAGATTCCACCTTTGGTGACTAAAGTAATGAGTAATGACTAAGATTACTGACTCTTGACTTAACCCTAACCCTGAAATGTTATTTTTAGTATTTTTAAATATGAAGTCCCTCAGATCGCGTTGTCCTCCTGGTTGCTTGGCCATTGTGATGACCGTTACCTGCGCTACTGGCATCGATCAAACAGGCGCATCACGGCGCTCTGGCGCCCTCTAGGTAATTCTTGACTTGGTAAAAATGTCATTGCGTGTGTGCGTGCTCTCTCGCCCACAGTATTTTACTCAAAATGCGCAAAATTAATGTTGAAATAGCAGTAATACCAGTGCCACGTTCATTGATAAAATGACATAAGGGATGGAAAGGGGGAATGGCAGTTTTAGAAGGGGGATGATTTTGACCGTTTTTATTTCAGGGGGGATGCCATCCCCCCTCATCCCCCCTCAACTCGAGTACTGTGCGCAGTACATACGTGCTACTTGGCCGTCGGCTGAAGTCTTTGCGGTGTGTTCCAGTGCGATTTTTTGGCCGAGACGTGAGGCGACAGAACAATCGGGTCCGTCGGGACGTGTTCTTTGTTGTGTCAGGGCCTTGTTGCGCTCAATTTCTCCATGCCTATAGGATCATCACTATTTAACAATCAATCCAAGAAAGAGTAATTTTGCAGTTTGAAAGTTCAGTTTTATTGTTGGGGCCTCCTTTTAGACAAAGCTTTTTTAAAAAACCACCCTTACTTACTTAGTGTTGCCAATTTCCTGGATGCCTGTCATTATGTTATTTGAGATCCAACAATCGAGGAAAGGACAAACGTTTTGACATAACTTCCGAACAAATCAGGCATTTATTAGGCTAATTTCTCTCTAAAGTGGATAAAACACTAAAACGACCCTCTGTATCATGGCAGTAATAGGATGTTTTGATGTCATGGTCATTCCTTCCCTATGAAATATTTATTTTTAGCACATTGACACATGATACCCATAAAAGTGAATTAAATCCCTATTTCACAAATGTAAAATTCTCTAAAACAGTCCTTTTTTCAGTAGACTTGTGTTCAAACCCTGTAAGCAAACCAGGTCTGAACATCTGTTTTGTGTTTTTGTTGGCCTGTAATGATGTTATCCATGTCGACTTTCAGATTGTTGGCTTAGTCTGCTGTCAACAGACTGTAAAGCTGTTGGAACTGATCTTAAGATCTAAGCACTGCCAACTACATCTCTAGCCGAGAGACTAATGGCCGCCAGTGGAGCCTCCATCAGTCTCTGTGATGGTAACTCTCCTCGTCCTGTGAAGAAGTCATTCCCCAGAGAAGACAACTGACATTTATTATCTGTGCGTGTGCGGTTGATATTACTCATGATAACTGGCTGTACCTTTTGTACATACTTTGTTGATTGGTCCCGTCGGACACACCCACTCAGCTCTTCAGCCAATAGTACACTGTTTCCTGTCTCTCCCTGTATCATTCACAAGTCAACTGAGGTGGAAAACAGAGGAGGAAGACCATGAGACGGGGGATGATGTGGAAAATCAAAGTGAATTGGAAAAATAAGAGAGTAAGAAAGGTGCACAGACGGAGATGAGCTATATTAACATTGTGGCCTGTGTGTTCAGTTTCAATCTCCTTGGTAACCGTTTCTTCCTGGAAGCTCATGCACGTCCATCTGGATTTCCAATTACCCACAATCCCTTGTGACCCCACCAGCCGCATCTAGAGAATGATGTTATTTCCTGACCTGACAAGGACATAACACATTTAAGATGGGAAATGTTGCACACTAACATCTACATCTACATAAACACATGAACAAAATGCACAAATACAGTCCTATACGCGCATAGCCCGGCCTCTAGTCATCACACAGTCAGACTCTCCTTCTGCTTCTGTCTCCATCGTATCCTCTCACACCGTTTACATCAGTTTCAAGACATCATCATGTTTTATATATATATATATAAAGGTCGTGGTTTTTACAGCACTACGGCTTCCACAGATGACATTTTTTATGGATTTTTTGTCAAAGCATTTAAGATATTCATTGCTATCGGGATGTTAAGAGCATTCCATGGAATATAACAAAAAGTGTATCTCGAGCCGGTTTCTCAAACTTACCTACCCCACCTTTAAAGTATAAGAATGAGTTAATCTTGCATTTCAGAATAAATAAAGTGGAGATGTATCCTTCATTCTTGATCTTTTTCAATAGTCAAAATAATATCTACTCAAGATTTAAGTTGCTGTTCTGGAGCATTACATCTTAAACATGTTACAAACTAATTTGCAATGGAGTTCCTGTGAGAAGCATAATTGTACGGTGTGTAAACATCAAACTTAAATTCAGATTTAATGGATTTCTTCAGCAAATCTATGTACAATGTTACTCTAATTATCCTGACAGTACATGCAAAAATATATAGTCTATTAGATTACAGTCACATATAAATGCTTCCATCCCAAACCCTAATAAGCCTTTGTGTCGATAATGTAATTTAACTTGTAAAAGCCTGACATGACTTTAGATATTGAACATTTTCAAAGAGCTGTTCATTTAGATTGTCCAACATACATAAGCGAAAAACATTGCTTATTACATGGCATTTTGTTTAGCTGTTTCAGAACCTGCAGTATTAATCATTTTTAATCCTCATAATAAAAGTAGATTTTCCTTTTATTCCACAATGATCCACACGCTCATTTTGTTTAAAGCTGTGTGCATACATAAATGATAAAGTGAGCTATTCGTAATACATAATTAAAACTGAGCCAATGTCATTTTGTCCTCTTTCGTCAGGTTCAGTTAGCATGACCATGATTCTTTGGTTTGGAGAGAAACTACATCAGGCCATTCAGACATTAGGAACTTTTAACAGACTCTTTATTACCTCCCCCATCTGGAAGTTACATTTTTCCCAATGCCAAAACTGTGAGGTGACTTTAAACCATGTTGATTAAACCGAATAGCCACTGTAGTCCAGCACAGCAGTAATCTCTTCTGTGACCACTCTGTACAGTTGTATAGGTGTTGTGCTCAGATATGGAAAAGCTTCAGCTTCTGTGAGGTCAAGTTGTGTCATTGTTTGGCTTTTCTTCAACATGAAGGCCACATATTGAACATGCTCTTAAATCTGAGCAGTCACTGAACCCTGACTCTATCTCCAGGGCGCGCTATCTCCAGGGCGCGTTTACACTCAAATCCAGAGCAGTCAGCAGTGTGAGGAGATAAATGTTTGTTATTCTTTTCTATGTGATTTGATTCTATGCGATATGGTTACAGGCTTGAGAGCAGAATGTAATGATTGTAGCTATGAGAGGATTAGATCCTCCACCAACGATAAATCTCTTTAAGGGCCAGAGGTCAAGTTTTTCTCTCCTGTAAATCTACTCACTGGCATGTTTTCATTACCAACAACAACATATCCCCCATATCCCCTAGACTGTGTGTGTGTGTGTGTGTGTGTGTGTGTGTGTGTGTGTGTGTGTGTGTGTGTGTGTGTGTGTGTGTGTGTGTGTGTGTGTGTGTGTGTGTGTGTTGTGTGTGTGTGTGTGTGTGTGTGTGTGTGTGTGTGTGTGTGTGTGTGTATTTGTAGGTGTGTATGTTTGGAGGCAGTGGCCTTGGCTGCTGGCTGGACTGTAAGTATTAACCAAGGCTAGCCCCGATGAGTTCCTACTTAAATCATACACCACCACACACACAGCTGGGTCTCTGAGGTGCTTGTGGATGATTTAACAAAGTCCTCATCACTGCCTCATCAGGTATGGACTGTGAGTGTGTGTGTGTGTGTGTGAGAGAGTGTGTGTGTGTGTATGTGTATGTGTATGTGTGTATGTGTGTGTGTGTGTGTGTGTGTGTGTGTGTGTGTGTGTGTGTGTGTGTGTGTGTGTGTGTGTGTGTGTGTGTGTGTGTGTGTGTGTGTGTGTGTGTGTGTGTGTGTGTGTGTGTGTGTGTGTTGTGTGTGTGAGAGTGCAGTAGGTCCATTGCAGGATGGATTTACTGCTGGCTGGCCTGAGCTCAGCTAAATCACTTCAACCACTTATCCAGGAGTTATTGCGCATAAACATTCCTCTCTGTGCCCCTGTCTTCCTGTACTTTATTTACAATTCACATTGAAGCTTACGTTTCTATGCAGTATAGTCTTTAACTCACTGAACTCTGATTTCAACGTAAATTAGTATCATGCTAGTGCTCCTGCTTCTGGGTAATAGAGGTGATTTTGAGAGTTTAAAACCTCCATTAACATACTTTTAGTCAGCAGCAGTAACTAGTCGAGCTTTGGAGATTTTTCTCAATATGCCAAAGTACACGAGGACCTACTGTATGTCAAATAAACTCTATTCATTTAGTGCCTTTCCGGTCTTTCCGAGCCTCAAAGCACAAAACTATCTTTGGTACCACTTGTTCTTGGTTTGTTTCAGGTCATCTTTTTTTAAATTTGTAATAACTGTAGTTAAACTATTGTGTTTTATCCATTACTGTTGTTACAATTGTTTAGGGCTTTAATTTTTAAAGGAATAAGCTGGAAATGTCAGCCAAATGTCTAACCAACCCACACATTTAGAGTTAATTAGCGAGCATCTATAAAATCTGCCAACACCAGCTGACAATTGATGTTGATTTCTAAAAGTAAGAAGTCTGCTTTTGTTCTAAGGAGAAATTGTTTCAAATGATACTTATAATTGTCCTTATCCTGGAGTTTTTTGTGAGACTTGGCATACAGAGAATTGTCCAGTAAAGGGTTTGATAGGGAAATATGTCCAGATAGAGACTGTAAAGGCAATATTGTATTTCTAAAGCCCTCCCACATGTCTTCACTATAGATGGATTTACAGTATGTTGCATGTTACCCCACATTGTGGTCTGAAAAACTAATATAAGTGCAGAGAAAACCCAGTTTGCCTCCTGGGAGAACATTTAGCGGACCCCCCCTCCAGTCTGGAGCAAAGGGATCACCTTCAGCAGACATGATGATTTCATTGAGTGTGTGTGTGTGTGTGTGTGTGTGTGTGTGTGTGTGTGTGTGTGTGTGTGTGTGTGTGTGGGTGTGTGTGTGTGTGTGTGTGTGTGTATAAGTGTGCCTAAGTAGGGGATTAACTGTCTATAACTTTGTGGTTTTCCTGTTTAGTCTGAGTTTATGACCGTCTGCAAAAGGACAGCATTTGCAAAGATCAACCCCACACACACACACACACACACACACACACACACACACACACACACACACACACACACACACACACACACACACACACACACACACACACACACACACACACACACACACACACACATGTCCCTCCCTCTTCTTCTTCTGTGATCAGTGTGTGGCCATCTTGAAAAAGGCAACATTTGGGCCTCTAATTTCCTGAAATCACAATTACAAGCAGTAATAAAGATGGGCATAATGAGGAAAAATATACAGAACAGCAATATATAAAAGATACAATTAGCAGAATCTGAATTGTTAAAATAAAGGCACCAATTTCAGTGATTATCATGACCAATGGATGAAAACGGTAACATCAGATTGAGCCCTTTTTTAGTAAAATAATGTGCATCATATAAAAACAAACTACTTTGCTGTCCTTGGTTAACCATGGGCTTGATTTCACTTTATTAATACCCAAATTAAAAAGATCAGCTAAGTCCTGGACATGGCATGTGGAATGGGGCAATAACAGGAGAGAAAGGATGATCTTGTCTTGCGGTTTAAGTCCACAAAATATAATGTATTAAAAGACAGAGGAGGGAAGGGAGATGGAGCGATATCTTGACCCTGCTGATCTGCCCACAATCTCTTCCTTCTTTTTTTTTAAAACCCCTCTGCCTTTATTTTATTTGTATAATGGACCATTCATTCTTTGGAGCTTCATTGCTGATGAACACACACACCCACACACACACACACACACACACACACACACACCACACACACACACACAACACACACACACACACACACACACACACACACACACACACACACACACACACACACACACACACACACACACACACACCACACACACAGACTCCCGGGGCAGGAAGTCCTAGTGGGAGCAGGATGTTGACTTAGTTTTTATTTCAGCTTTCTCTAAAAACCCCTGGAGGTCGACAGAAGAGCAGCCGACAGATGTAAAGCCAGAGATACGGGCAGTGAAACAAAATATAGATTAATGTTCATTTTCTCATATCACAACAGAGAAGTAATAACAAAAGAGCTAACAGACATTTATTTACAACTATGGAGGGATAATATTGATAAAAACAGCAGCCGAGGTCAGACGAATGTGAGTCAAAAGCAGACCGACACTGTTTTCACAAGTTTGATTTGTAAAATGTGGCTAGTGACACTCTACAGTAACGTTTTTTAATTCACAATAAGCTTGATATGTAATGTATTCAGTGTTACGCTTCGGAGACAGACACAGAGGGACTCATGAATAGTCTTTGTGTTTTTCAATTAAACAAAGATAAAACTGAGGTAATGGTTTTAGGAGCCAAGGCAGAACGTATAAAAGTTAGCGCTGAGCTTCAGTCTGCAATGTTCAAAACAACAGATAAAGCCAGAAATCTAGGTGTAGTCATGGACTCTGACCTGAGTTTCAACAGTCACATTAAAACAGTTACTAAATCAGCCTACTATCACCTAAAGAATATATCTAGGATTAAAAGACTAATGTCACAGCAGGATTTGGAAAAACTTGTCCATGCTTTTATCTTCAGTAGACTCGACTACTGCAATGGTGTCTTCACAGGTCTCACTAAAAAATCTATTAGGAAGCTGCAGCTGATTCAGAACGCCGCTGCTCGAGTCCTCACTGACACTAAGAAAGTGGATCACATCACTCCTGTTCTGAAGTCTTTACACTGGCTTCCTGTGTGTCAAAGAATAGATTTCAAAATATTGCTACTGGTTTATAAAGCACTGAATGGTTTAGGCCCAAAATACATTACTGACCTCCTGCTAAATTATGAACCATCCAGATCTCTCAGGTCTTCAGGGACTGGTCAGCTTTCTGTCCCCAGAGTCAGAACTAAACATGGAGAAGCAGCGTTCAGTTATTATGCTCCAAATATCTGGAACAAACTCCCAGAAACCTGCAGGTCCGCTGCAACTCTGACTACTTTTAAATCCAGGCTGAAGACTTTTCTTTTTGTCGCTGCTTTTAATTGAACTATTCATATCTTAGACTGCACTGTAACTTTGATCCATGTACTTTTTTCTTTAATGTTTCTTTTATTAGCTTTCTTTTTAATGACTGATTTTAAATGCCATTTTCTTAATGTCTTTCATTTTTGTAAAGCACTTTGAATTGCCTTGTGTTGAAAAGTAATGTATAAATAAACTTGCCTTGCCTCTGCCTTGCCTTGCCTTGCCTTGCCTTGCCTTGCCTTGCCTTGCTTGCCTGCCTTGCCTTGCCTTGCCTTGCCTTGCCTTGCCTGCCTTTCCTTGCCTTGCCTTGCCTTGCCTTGCCTTGCCTTGCCTTGCCTTGCCTTGCCTTGCCTTGCCTTGCCTGCCTTGCCTTGCCTTGCCTTGCCTTGCCTTGCCTTGCCTTGCCTTGCCTTGCCTTGCCTAGCCTAGTAAGAAATTAGCATTAATAAGCAGTCATTGACTACTATATACATACCCGAAATGCAAGAATGAGAGTGCACTCATTATGACAACATTCAGCGTAAATACTTAAGCTTCAAGCATGTTAACTATGAACTTAGGGTCACTCGTATCAATATGTCCGCATCATATTCTCAGCCTTGCATTTGAGTTATATTCCCAAACATTTGAACACCTTCAGATCAAAACCTCCTGCAATTTTTCAGGTAATTTCAGAAGCCCAGTTACTGGTATCAGTTCACTTGGCTCCATTTTGAATGATAAACAAAGTCTACATAGTAATAGTAGTAATGATCAGATGATGACAGAATGTCTAATGGTGCTTCTGTTAAGGACGCAAATCTATTTTGTCGGACGATTTACCCTAATAACGTGAGTAATGACATTTTCGCGTCCTTGAAATCACCAGGTGCTGTTTAAAGCTAAACACTGTTACACAAATTGAATGGATTAACTTGAAATATCCAGAGACAAGATGTTGGCATTGGAAATGGTTTAGTTGTCTTTTATTGTCCGAAATGTAATTGACTAATAACGTTTGAGCAGTCGTCTTATGACATTGCCTATCGCCCGTCTATAATTGAGCTTTTTACAGCATAATCAAATCAAATCAGGTTTTATTTATATAGCACATTCTAGAAACGATTTTTGGTCGAGCCAAAGTGCTGTACATGCAAGTAATAAATAACACATTACTACAATCGCAAACAGAAGACAATAAGTTACAACAGCAAATATAAAAATCAAACACAGTTATAATGTTAGCTTCTAAACCATCTGCTTATGAAACAATGTAGTTTTATATTTTGTCGCTAAACTCCAGTCTCACCTCTCAGGCTGTAAGCATTTAATCATCATTTAATCATTGCATGGAAAAAGATGCCCTAAAACATAGCCCCATTTCCCTCAGAGGCTTATCGTCTTTAGAACAATAGCCGATGGGTTTGCAGATAGTACATTTGCTAACACAGATGATATTAGTACACACCGTTTTAATTGGGAAGTTTGTAAAAGCGGTGATAAAGAGAGTGACAGGAACAGAGCACAAGCCAATGTCCGGGAAAATGTGATTTAACATGTAGCCTATTACAAATGTCATTCATTAATCCAACGTGTCAGTACAGACTATGTTCCCATAGCAACAACACGCAGCAACCATGGAACACTGACAGCTGTGTGTGTGTGTGTGTGTGTGTGTGTGTGTGTGTGTGTGTGTGTGTGTGTGTGTGTGTGTGTGTGTGTGTGTGTGTGTGTGTGTGTGTGTGTGTGTGTGTGTGTGTGTGGCCTAGCATTACAATACTTGTGGGGACCTACATCTGTTTACACAGTCACGTGTGGGGACTCGCCTCCCTTATGGGGACAAATTGGAGGTCCCCATGAGGGGCATCATTAATTTTAGGGTGAAGACTTGGTTAGGTTTAGGGTAAGGTTAAGGGTAAGGGTTAGGGTTAGGCATGTGTTGGTTATGGTTAAGGTTAGGATAAGTCTCCAGGAAATACATGTAAGTCAATGTAATGTCCCCTGAAGTGATGTATACATGGTGTGTGTGTGTGTGTGTGTGTGTGTGCGTGTGTGTGTGTGTGTGTGTGTGTGTGTGTGTGTGTGTGTGTGTGTGTGTGTGTGTGTGTGTGTGTGTGTGTGTGTGTGTGTGTTGTGTGTGTGTGTGTGTGTGTGTGTGTGTGTGTGTGTGTGTGTGTGTGTGTGTGTGTGTGTGTGTGTGTGTGTGTGTGTGTGTGTGTGTGTGTGTGTGTGGTGTGTGTGTGTGTGTGTGTGTGTGTGTGTGTGTGTGTGTGCTAATACTAAACCTTTTTTGTGAGATGTGAGCTTTACCAAAGTTAAGTGAATAATAAATGTTTTGACAAACAGGAGCCAGGACCGGTCGACAGAGAGGAGTGTGTGAGTCCCAGTAAATGCTTTGATTTAGACTAACATGATCACATGATATATTCTAAGCTTTCATTTGTGATTATTGAGAAAATCATGCTAGTCGTGCCATTGTTAATTTTCCTTTCATTGTATTCAATTATTGTGATTTAAGCCTCAAGACACTTTTGTCTTCATGACGCTCACGTTGTGCCATGTAGATGTTATTCAAGAATATTTCTCTTTAGGGGAGGATAACAGATAACTCCCTGTGGAGTGAACTTTGGGATTTCAGCCTTTGCAGACCGTTGACATGCACACACACACACACCTATATAACACACTATAGGAAAGAGAAAACCCCCAAAAAGCACATTAGGGCCTCTTTAAATACCTCGCTATACTATGTAGGTGTTGAACTGTGGTGATTCATACAGTGCTGTTCTTTACCTAAGCTGTGCACTTATTGTGGTGTTATCTATAAATCTACTTTAATTAGGTAATTGTCTTGGGAAATTATTTTCACTCTATCTGATTTCTACAGGGATACACAGTTTGATGATAACAGGATAATTATGCTCTTAAATTAAGCAGGATGAAAATAAAGATAAGACATTTAAATTGCTGCAACCTCCTGGTTATATTCTGACACACACAGAATTTAATAATACTTGCCATTTATTTGTGTGTGTGTGATTACATTTTTAACAATTTGTAACTGTTGCCTTCATGAGAAAGGAGCTGTTGGATCTTTCCTATTTTACTGCGGTCATAGTCAGACACGGAAAGAAAATGCAACCAGAATGTGTTAGCAAGTAGCGTTGACCTTTTTGTTTTTCATCATCATTAGAAGTTTGATATTCCTGGATCGCCACATAATGAAGTCATGATCTGGAGAGTGTGGGTGCAGACACAAACACTCTGTTTCACCTGTATCAGGACATTTTGAGTGTCTTTTTCACCAGTCGGGACATGTGTTGAATTCTCTTGCCCTTGTTAAACTGTTAAAATCCCATTTCCTGGAGTGTCTCGTTTGTGAAACTCAGAGGTGGAAGAAAAATCATTTGTCAGGTGTTCAGAGCACATCTAAGCTCACAAATCTGATTAGTTTTCTCGGAGAGCTGCTCCCAAGCTGAGGACTTATTAGTGTCTGTATTTTATCTTGGTCTGATTTCTAGGTGGAAATTAATTTGAGTATGGGGTGTGCATGTGCGTATGATTTGATTTAGACTAACATGATCACATGATATATTCTAAGCTTTCATATGTGTCTGCATTGTAGACATATTTTAGATTGTATATTTTTGCAAGTGCTTTTACGATTGGCGATTGTGTGTGCTTCTATATGTAGATATCTGTATGAAGGCTCTGTGCCATTGTGTTTATGTGTGTGTGTGTCAGAGTATACAGGATTATCGCAGTCTCATCCTTCATTCCCCTCCTGGCCATGACCCTTTTAAACAACACTCTATCTTTCTCTGGGAATCCCTCCATCCATCTCCATCAATCTTTCTTTCTTTCTCTGCATCCATATCTCTCTCACCCCTCCCCCCCCCCCCCCCCCAAATGCTCTGGATGGAAGGGCGAGAGAGAGAAGGAGAGATACAGAGAGAGATGATCCTGTCTTTTTCAACCTTCTTCTTGTTCCATCAAGCATACATCTTGCCTCAAAACTCAACAATAACACATCCATCACACACACACTCGTATGCTCACACACATCCATGCAGCAGGACAAGCAGTGCAGAGTCATCGTCCACAGAAATAAACGAATAAAGTTTTAGTTATAATGTCATGAGAAGCCTTCATACGATAGAATATATTTGCTGTCATCCTGAATTTGGTGGAAATCCAGTCATGTCTGGACATTTTCTCCTTAAGTTTAGATTTAACTCCCATATTAATATCGTATTGTCCTTCCTACTGCATTGATAAGTATGATATAAGTGTCCTTCAATATCGTCACTTTTGTAAACACTGTATTTGTTGGAACAGGTGTACCCTGGGATATAGATGGAAGTCCTGGGTGTCTTAACTCCTCTTTTTAGAATACAATAACCGTTGAAAAGCATCAAATCTCTGGTCGATGTAAAATTGAATTCCCACATCTTGCAACACTAGAAGAGGTTTGATTTCTTCTTAGTGAGATGGTTAAGTCTTTACTATAGTGGTTTTTCTGGTCATGCAAAAACATGTGACGATACGATAAACGATACGATAATAGGTCTGACATTCTTCTTGCATCTCAGCATCTCCACTTGCAACATCAACAAGGACAAATACCGAAAACAAATAACGAATCAAAGCCTTTTCATAGAAAAAGACCACAATGTGTGGCTGAAAGCTCCAGGAATGTCCAATTAGTCAATGAACCTTGTGACAAAATCAAGGTTGAACATTCAAGCTAGATTTGGTTGATGCTGAGAAAATCGAATGTTTTATTTGGTTTCTCTCCAGCATATGTATACATATATATTTGTATGGATATATTTTAATTGTAAAACATAACCGCAATGTGGCATTATATGGTGTATGATCATTTCTACATTTGAACATTTTGATACAGTATGATAGCCTGTACTGTAATTATTATTTGGGTAATATTAGTGTTTTTCCACCCATCTTTTCAATGGTTGTTTCCTTGTAATCAGTGTTTGGGAGTGTTGAAACAACTTCTTTGACGATGACATTTCCCAGCTTTCCCTGTGTGTGCTTATACATTCTGATAATATTATAATTTAGAGGCTGTATGGCAGCAAATCCTCCGAGACATCTGGTTAACGGAGCGTAGACGCGGCATAGAGAGGCACACAGACAGATAGAACGGGTTACCATGGTTATCAGAGCAGAGAGAAAAGAATGGAAGGTGATGAACCTGAGTAGATAGTGTGTGTGTTGTTGTGTGTGTGTGTGTGGTGTGTGTGTGTGTGTGTGTGTGTGTGTGTGTGTGTGTGTGTGTGTGTGTGTGTGTGTGTGTGTGTGTGTGTGTGTGTGTGTGTGTGTGTGTGTGTGTGTGTGTGTGTGTGTGTGTGTGTGTGTGTGTGTGTGTGTGTGTGTGTGTGTGTGTGTGTGTGTGTGTGTGTGTGTGTGTGTGGTGTGTGTGTGTGTGTGTGTGTGTGTGTGTGTGTGTGTGTGTGTGTGTGTGTGTGTGTGTGTGAGTGAAAGCCATAGAGCTGAAGGCAGACAGTCATTGTGTCCTTGTCATTGAGTGAATCTGAAATGTGAGCCCTCTCTTTAGCCAGCCCTCTCTGTGTCTCTGTTGTTATCTCACCTCATTGTTGGACATACAAGCAAAGGGAGAAAGTGTTATCAGAGTTGGAGTTGTACCCATGATGACATTCTCCCAAGAGATAATTGTAATGTTTAGAAAAGTTGCTATGGCAGCCAACACAGTGACACAATCTATAAAGAAAATGTTGTTGTTCCCTGCATTATTTTCACTTTCCAAAGATGTTTTTTTATGTGCTTTTATAATTAAAGTTTGGAAATGTGTTATGTGAACATGCAAGGGTCCCAGCCAGATTGAAAGAGATGAAAATGGCACTAACTAAACATGTGCTTTCACTTTGAACAAATAATGTTTCCTTTCTGACCCCTTGTGATTCTTTAAATTCAGAGAAGCAGAGCTGATGGGTGTTTAAGGTATTAGCTGTCTCAAATCTAGGTTTAAATGACACTATTAAAGATATTCTTACTCCCACACACATTTGTATCCAGGTTATGAATGAATATCCATAATTCCACATGATGTTGGCTAGATTTCCTGACAGAAGGAGGAGGCAGTCGTTAGAAACGGTGTGGAGACGGATCATGAGAAATATGTTTATTAAAGAAACCAATATGATCTTTTATTAAAGCCTTAAATAAGATATATTTCACATTGAAGATGGTTCAATGACTTGCTGTGTTGACAACATGACAATAAGATGGTGCACACATGTTTGCTCTTGTAATAGGTGCATTAAAGGTTAAATCCATTAGTATATATGGATGCTGTTACTCTTATTTTAGAGCTTTTCCTTTTGCCTACTGTGACTTTTAAGATTGGGAATAGAGTTTACAAAGGCAAAGTGAAGAGTTCAACCTGCTCTCCAATGACTAGAGCCTTTGAGATGTGAATCAAATATCAGACTTAAAATCTTGAGACATCCAAATACTGCCACAATGAAAAGAAGGAAGTGAAAAGACTTGGTTCAACACGAATAAAAGCAGCTTTATTATCAGTAAAATGTGCAAACTGTGTTCAAAGCTTATATTGAGGTTTTCAAATAAGGCCTTGAATGCAAACAGTTTTTTAAACTGCAGTGAACATTCATTTGTGTAAATACTAAATACCAAAGCCTGTAGAGTCGGGAGCTATTGAAAATGTTATATATCACACAGCCACCAAAAGTATGACGTTAATAATATAGAGTACTCTACTATTGAATGGACTTTCAAAAGAAAGCAGAAAAGAAAATAGCCCAGAATTCAATGCTGACTTAGAAACAGTTATGAATGAAGTTTGAAACTATTCAGTACTTCTAGAATAAGTATTGAAAGTGTTGTGATGTGTGACAGTAGTCAAGACACACAATTGCCTAGGAGTGACATTATCGTGATGAATTGATCAATATAACTTGCCAACAACAACATAAACTGCAACACATGAATGGAAAAAACCCAATTTAATATCCTAACTTGTGTGTTATGGTTATCTGATTTACTCAAAGCTGCATTATGTGAGTCTCTACAAACACAACCCGGATGTGGTATGATATTATCCCCCCACATTTTTCGGAAACACAGTGAGAACTTTCCCTCCAAGAAAACACAGTTATGGAAATCTTTCCTCCCTCGTGTAGATTCTCAGATATCAGTTGTGAGAATTTCTGAAGGTATGCAGAGTGTCTATATGATATGTTGTGAGTACTACTGTGAGAATGTGTACACATGTGTGAGAGAGACTTTGGGTGTCTCAGATGTTCTTCACAGTTCATCAGTGTTGACATCTGGCCAAACAGCTGGACTCCTCTGGACACACACAAACACACACACACACAAACACACCGTCCACCCTTTCACAAGTGCTTCGTTTCTCTAACACTTTTACTGTCTTTCAATCTGATCTTCCCTCTGTACATTCCCGCATCTCTGTGTTTATGTTTGTACATCAGTGCACATGTTGTTTAACTGTAAAAGTTGTTGACCTTACATCACGTCTGGGACATGTGACATTGTGCAGGACGTGCATGTGTTTGTCTGTGTGTGTTTGCCAGACAGGAAATGTGAACCATGTGCACAATATGTTGAGCATTCCAGTACCTTAAGTCCAACAAGCTTGTCCTTGACTCTGAGACGAATGTGCTTTTACTTTGGGAACACACAGCCTGGAAAAACCGGTGCTTAGTCTCATGGTGCATTTGTGTGCTGATGACATGTAGACATGAGTTACCATCGCTTTGTTTAGAAGTCTCAGAGCTACTTGGCTTGTGAGTGCACTCAAATACTTTAAACTATGTGCACATACTATAGACAAACAATGTGATGCATGCCAAACAATCCAAATCGGAATCCATTGTATTACATTACATGCATTTATATGTAGCATTTAGTCCAGATACTTCACCAAATAATACAAAAATACATTAGGATAAGATAGGGGTGCAAAAATGATATTTTGTGAATTATATCGCAAGATCAGAAAGTCATTTTTGAATAGTATAACATAATAATATCCTGGATAAAAGCTGTGTACTTAGGATTGTTTTCCATAATAAAATGAGCTCCAGCAGTTTAAAATAGCCACAGAAAGGAAGTGGAAAATGCTTGAGCAACATAATGCAAATGAACAGTCCTTTGATAAAGTAGCAGGCCCAAATCTGCACGGTTGAAAACTGGCCTGAAAATGTTTTCTTTAATCTGCATGCTTCTTTTATGCAAAGATAAAGTGAATATGGCTTGCTCTATCTGTGAGGGGTAAATGATGTTAACTGCATTAGACTGTAACCAAAATATTACCAAGATTATATAAATGACTGGTACAAAACCTGCCCTCCCCCTCATGTTCCCCACTAATTACTCATAACCTCAGAACTGTGCAAGCTGGCTCACTCGCTGCAAGACTACACACAGAAACTGAAACAATTTAATGATTTTAAGAACAAAACATTTGAGCAAAGCAGGGTGTTCTCTGGGTTCCTAATAACACATAATGTTCTGCTTTTTAGCAACACATGTTGTTTTGAAGAAGAAATTCTTTCTGACCTCCTTTGAGCTGCTCCTAATTGCGTTCAACCTGATCCAACTATACTTTTATTATTATTTTAAAATAATAATTATAACACTATGAATGAATGTGATTCAACATATCCGACAAAGTGCTTTAAAAATACAGGATTACAAACTGGATAAGTCATACATCCTCAGGTTTCAAATCAAACTGAAGAGCAAAACCAATATACTGTCAAAAAAAGAGATAACAATAGGAAATGGAAACATATTTTAAAGACAGCTTAAAATTAGGTAACATTGAATTGGCATTTAATACATTTCATGAATTGTCTTATGTCATTGTTTGCTTTCAAGTTCTCAAATGAGAATATTGATACCAACTTCATGTGTGTATCAAGTGTATTTCCAAAAACACCACACTCTTAATATTAGGTTGCATTTACAGTATGTCTAACAAGCTTCCATAATAATATGTTTATCTATCGGTTTAATTTTTTTTTTAACATCTGTTTCCTGTTCGTCTGTGTGTTTTATTTCAGGTCTGTTCCCAGGCTGTGTTGAACTTGGCCTCCATGGCAGATATATCCACTAATGCGACCTGTGGTTCCACGGGTCCGGAGATGTTCTGTAAGCTGGTGGAACATGTACCCCGGCCAGCCCATAAGAAACGCTCAGTGTCGAATCTGCAACCAAAAGAGTACAACACCCACAGGTAAGACAGACTTATAGGCATTCTGATTACAAACAATTAATCATACTCGATTAGTTAATTAGGTGCCAGATGTTAACAAATCCGTTTGTCTGAAATGATAATCACTGAATTAACTGAGAAATCAATCGCGACATGACAAGATGACAATAGAAAATTAGCCTGCAATCATAATTCATACAAGACAGTTATTTAGTCAATCAATGATTCAGTTAACCATCAGTTAGTCGCTGAAGCAGTCCGTCATCAACCAGCCAGTCAGTCAGCTAATGAGTGCAGTTAGCTTTGGTTACACCTGCTCAGCTAGCTTTGCTTAGTTAGCTTAGCAATCAGACAGTTAGTCACACCAGGATGAGAGGAGAAGAAGAAGGATGAAGCAGGGTTTTTACTGCTGCAGAAAGACGGGGGAAATAAAGCTTGAAATTAGTGTGGTGAAAATGAAAGACAGATGAACTGAGATCAAAAAGGTATTTTTTAAAACAAGTGATGAGTTACATAACAGACTTTCTCTGTATTTTAAATGAACTATGCTTATTCTCTTTCTTGCTCAGAGTAAGATTAGATTATGAAAACCACCGTTAAAGTCCCCACTAGGGACAATAATTGATAAGAGCTATAGATTCAAATTCAGAACGACTTATTGACGATTACATTGACAAACAATGGAAATGTGTTTTTAGCCCCGGCAAATAAAGCAACATTCCAAATACACAGTAGCAACATACAGTTCAAGTGGTCCTAAAAAAGTAGTATAGCTTATACTCGATGCTCAGTTTCAAAAAGATATCTCTAGACTTCTAGACATTCTTTATTCTAATATAACGAACCATTCCTAATTTTACTTGTTATTGTATTATTTGATATATTTCTGTAGGACAGACTGTTTAATTGAATGGCAATGGGAATGTATTTTGATTAAGCAATTCTGCATGTCCATTTATTAACTTTCAATGTAAAACATCTTAGCCACAGGAGGAAAACACCCTGGATAAATGAGGGAAAAGGAAGGATGTAGTTATTGCTATTCTGTCAATAGTTGCCATGGTTTTTGTAACAGAAATGTCACACATAAGTAAGCCTGATGATTGGCAGCTGCAAGTCAACCCATCATATTCACTTAAAAATACTCTCTCATTCAATTACCACCCAACAAAGGCTTACTGAACACACAGCATACATTAAAGCGTAACAAAGTGACCTTCTCTCTGTGTTAAACTATAATAATAATGTTTCCTTCCTGTTGCGTCCGAGTTATTGTGCGGAATAGTAACAGCAGCGAGGAGCAGATTCGGCAAATAGGGTGACATTTCTTTTTATTCAGAAGTGAAATAAAATAATCTGAAAAGGAAAGAAAAGAAAATTATTTCTCCCTGATAAGGTAGAAAATGTGTGCTTTTGATATCTGGCCTTGAATGGTTGAAATGCCAGTTTTATAAAAAAAAAAATGGAAAATGTTCCTCAAGACTAAAAATGATATTTGAAATATAAGATAACATAGAATACAATTACTGATATGACCTCTGACCCTCACTTTGATTTTCGATCTCTCTTTGTGTTCTTGTTTGTGTGTTTTTCTAGAACAACATCCCATAGAGTACGCCAATAGACGGGACAAACCGTTGGTGGCAAAGTCCCTCTATCAAGAATGGAAGAGAGTACCACTCTGTGACAATCACTCTGGACTTAAAACAGGTAGAAACACACACTTTGTAATATGATACTTGTGAGGGTGGTATCTTCCACATGTATTCCCCTCGGGCTTACCCCATCTTTACACTAATACTGAGTCAAGCCTGTCCTCCCTGTAGCACTGACACTTGGCTCCTTCTTCACAAAGAACGACAGCTGCGGTCGGATTTATGTGTTTTTCAGAGGAATTTAATGGTGACTCGTCATTAACTGGAATCCACTGTAAGGGCCATGAATCAAACCTGACCGCAGCCTCTATTGTCTGAGACGAAATCCTTTTCAACCAAGGTTCATCTAACAGCATCAAAAACATTTGTATTAGTCTGTGATTTGAGGCAGTTTAACGCACTATTAGGCAAAACATATTTTGGTGAAAGCTGTCCGTGTATACAGTGTTAGGTGCATTGTCTTTCATGAGAATAAAACAAATCGTCAAAGGAAAACAATAACACATATTTTTGATCACAAATCATGCTTTTTTTTAAACTGGGCTGAGAAGTAAGGTGTTGGCCCAGCTTAGTCTAAGAAAATAAGGAACTTCCCCAAAAATAGAGGTGGAAGTAGTGGAGTACAAATACTTTGTTACTGTACTTAAGTACATTTTTCTGGTATCAGTACTTTACTCCACTACTTATTTTTCTGACGACTTTTTTACTTTTACCTCTTACATTTTTAACACAAATCACCTGTACTTTCTACTTCTTACATTTTCAAAACAGGCGTGGTTCCTTTAGTCTGAATGTGTGTTGGTGGCGTGATCATTATTATTTAGAGTCATTGCGTGCCTATTGATTTGAACACGATCCGTGTATCCATCATTTCCTGGTCTTCTCTAAAGAAGAGGGACCAATGAAAACGTTTGTCATGTTGCCGTTGTTCAGCATGGAAAACATTCATTAGCTAACAATGACATATTGTTCTATTAATATAAAGGGAGGTCAGGTACTCTTTAAAAACAGCTGCTAGTTATGGGTACTTTTTAATTAAGTACATTTCGAAGCCCATACTTCTTTACTTTTACTTGAGTAAAGAAGTTTAGTCAGTACTTCTACTTTTACCAGAGTATTTTTAAACACGAGTATCTGTACTTCTACTTCAGTAAAGGATGTGTGTACTTTTTGCCATCTCTGCCAAAAACACATTTAGGAAGATGTAAGAGACGTTGGAGGTGGACACACACCCTGGATCAGCCTGCAGCAGCACACGTGTACAGAGAACCACTTACACTTTACACCCCCCCATATGGACAATTTTCAATTTCAAATTAACCTATTGCCTCGACACAGCAAGACCAGGTGGCCGCTGGATTTGACACCTGTGACATTCATTCATCATTAGATATCACCAAGATAGTTGTATCACCAATAGTCATATCTCAGCTTTTTTGATTTTTACATTTGAATGTTCTATTTTTCTTTAAATTAAGAAAGTAACACCTTTGGATTTGCCAACTTTTGAAAAATTAATTGGGCTTGAGCTTCGCTTTTCTTTATTTTCGTGACAGTTTATAACCTATGTTTTGTTAAGTAATTGAAAAAAGAAAATTAAAGATGACTTGAAGATTAAGGTAAAGCTACCATAAGCCTCTAACAAACGTCTGTTGGCTACATTTCTTTATTAACATGGAATAATACATAACTAATAAGTTAATATATATATTATATCTGGTCAAATGAGAGCAATGCCAACCAATTCAAGATTCATGTTATTGTCATTGCACAACAAAATGCAATTCGCATCCAACCAGAAAATGTTAAGAGAAGTGAAGTTTTCAACAAATGTACTTAACAACAATAAAGCACAATGCAATGGTCAAAATGCATTTTTAGTAGGTTTTTTGTGGACTTTCCTTAATCTTGTGTTACCAATTTCAGGATTTTGCTCCTGTAACCAGCCTTAGTTTTAGATAACACGAACACACCACGCTGCATGCTGTCTATCGCTTTGTAATCACAGCAATTCGTTAATTATTGAACAAAGGTTTTGTCATCCAAGGAATTAAACTACCTGCTATTATTACAGCAGTGCTGAAATTAGTTAAACCAACTTAGCTATCAATCATTTCATAAACATGCTTGTCACCCTTTAAATAATTGGGTTTCCATTTATGATTTGGAACGCTTGGCAGGATTCTCCGTGATTAAGGGTCTGTGTACTGGCATGGGAGATTTAGGACATCTAGTTTAGTTTAGAAGTGTGATTAAACAGATTACACCGCCAGAGTATAATTACATAGATGTCTTGAGAATAAAAATAATGAGGGTGTGAGACTTCAGTTCACGAGAAGCCATCGGTTTATTAATAGAAGCCTATGAAAAATAGCTTTTTAGGTTAAAAGTGATGGAAACATTTCACAGCAGAGGCAAAAACACAAATATAAACCTGATAATGAGTGATACGGCCTCTTGTACTTTTCTGTGGATTCCCTGGACAAAGGCTCATTCTCAAACGTCTGTATTCAAGTTGAATCTAAGTCAATATCTTGGTGTCCTTCCCATCTTTTCTGTCATTAAGTGTATCATGAAAAAGAGTTATAAAAGGAATATAGGTACATTTAATGGCGGAATAGAAATGAGGGACAAAATATGAGACATACGACACAAACCACAGCTCAGAGAGATATATATTATAGTTCATTAAAAAGCAATTTGATGCCAGTTCAGATGTGAATAGGTGGTAAGAGGCAAATTGTAAAGCGCTTTGGACAAGAGTGCTATATACAGTAAAGGCAGTCCATTTACCACTCTATTATTATTGTGAAACACCATTTTACAGGCTTCTCTGTGACACATGACATCATACTGCTTAAAAGTTATCTTTCTTTATTATATACATTTATAAAACGGACAAGTCAAATCGAGCAATCTGATTGTTCTTAGCCGTGATATACTGAGCGTATACCACAACAAGTCAGTATCCCTCCGCGTCTGAGAAAAACAGTATACCGTTGGGCTGAAAAGCAAACTGCCGGCCGAACCACGCCCCTTAGCTGTGATATAATGAGCATATACCACGGCCTGTCGTGAGCTATTGCTTAAATATAAACTCACAGTTAATACATAATTACAAACAGTGCAGTAAGTTAGAGTAAAGAAACCCGACAAAAAAGGAATACTTATTTTAATGGGCGACTTGTGGTTGTGTGTTCGATCCCAGCCCGTGCAGCCAACATGTCGATGTATCCTTGGGCAAGATACTTAACCCTGAGTTGCTCCCGATGACATGGCCAACGGTTACCATTTAACATTTAAAAAACGAAATAAAAACAGTTTTGATTTAAGTTGTTGTCATTTTAAAGCTAATGATCTTAAGTGAATATTGTAATATTTGTGCCTCATTTCATTAAAAGGAAGTAAGCCTGAGATGAATTGTATTTATTCATTATTTATTTGTTTATGCCAACCAGCACGTACGTAGAATATAATTCTATTTCTGGACAGGAAGTAGAAGAGGCCCATCTTGACATGATAATGGCTTCAGGCCCATCAATCACAGCTTTCACCACTGTGGTGTGGCTACAGAATATAAATACACATTTCTAAATGGTCTCAGAAGCGCCAACACACGTTTTCACACCTGTCACTTAAACTCTATGCACGTTGAATTCCTGATACACACTATTCTCGCTACAGTCAAACTTACAAAGAGATGTATAATATATGAACAAAAACGTTTCATTATATATGCTGACAGCTAGAAATTCAGTATGTTCCATTTGTCAGGATCTGGTTTCTTAAAAGCTTTTTAATAATGGCACATTTATTCTCAACGACCACCTACTGGGCCGCCTCGGCTCTAACAGTCGTCATTGGTCGCTTTTGACGTGTTCACAGCATTATATTATGTGCATTTATTTCCGGAAGAAGCTTTCCATCCACTCTAAAGCTGTAATCATTAAGCTTTTTATTTGACAAAAGGCTCATCTTATTGTCAATGACCATACTTGCTGTTTCCGCCAAAGAAAAACAAAAGATCTTCAGGATTAGTATTAAAATAATTATAGTATACCATTCATGAAGGGATGAGGGGTTGTCTGATTGAATTCAAGTACTCTAAATTCAATATATTAGTTAATTTATATAATATATTTCCCAGAAATTGGACTTGGGAAAGACAAAGACATGTCCTTTGATCACCTAACTCTTAGTTTACACTACTATAAATATTGTATTGATCAAAATAAGGAGTATATCGACCTCACGCCTGATTTGCAATGATCGCCTTTATACTGGCTTCCATAAATGTTGGTGCGTGTGTGTGTGAACATGTGCGTTCCACAGTAGGTGATTTTTGTGTGTGTATATGTGCGAGTCGCTATCAGACCAACGGAAAGCTATTTACCCTCCAGTGCTCTGAATTTCCCTTGCGACCTCAGTCATCTCACTCAGAAAATGACATGAAATGTGTGTGTGTGTGTGTGTGTGTGTGTGTGTGACTGTGTGTGGACTGTGACATCACCACCCTCATTTCCTCTCTTGTTATGTTGAACCTCTCTAGATGGAAAGACTAAATAATGAGAGAGTGGAAGCTGAGGGTCCATGTGTGTGAATGTGTGTGTTTTTGAGAGACGGTTGAACTCTGTGTATGTTCCTTATCATTTTTTGATGATTTCTTGAATTGTAATTTTGCATCTCAATTGACAATCACAGTAAAAGTCCTTTGCAGGGAAAGAAATGTTGAATAAGGTTGACAATCATTTATTTGCCCCACAAGAGCTTAGGTTCTAATTTTTGTAGTAGGTTTCTTTCACAGGTTTAAACTGTCTTCTACATTTAAAATAATCACTTTTTATTTTTGTAATTAGTGGGCTGTGTTATAACTCCAGTCTTTCCGTATCAAACACAGTTTTTCAGCTGTGCGTCTTCAATGTGTGAAGTTTTAAGTCGCCCTAAGCTTAAGCATTTATTACGATCAAGAAATGACCAGTTCTATTGAGGGGTTAAACTCGCTTTCCTTGGCAACAACCATTTGTCGCCTTCATACCGGTTTCAGTTAAATTGCAGTTATCATGGAGATGAAGTCGTCAGTTTGATTGACGGCCATTTTGTTCCACTTCGTCAAATGATGCACAACGTCTGTTCTCTGACGGCGGGAGGAGAACATGGCAATCAAGGTGCCAACATTATCCACAGCTCTTAAACACCTCAACATACACACACACACACACCACACACACACACACACACCAACTCACACACACACCAACTCACTCACACACACACACACACACACACACACAATGACTAGCATTAATACACTTGTTACATGCATATTGTTATTTATTACATGTAACTGTTTAAGCCTATAATGCAGTTATCAAAATGACTCAACCAGAGAGAGCCTTATATTCAAGTCCATACAAAACAGACAGTGGTTTTATACTTTTTTTCATTTTAATATTCATAAAAACAGCATTGTGCTTGAGAAAGCTTCAGAACAGATGGGTGGAAGTGGGTAGTGGGTGTTGGATATTAGCAAACGAAAAACAATAACAGACAAATTCATGTTTACATTTATTTACATTTTTAAGATCAAATAATATTGGAGCTTTACACCTTAGCTCTTCAACTTGAAGTTCACACTTTATCGCAGTCGACAAACAGCTTAATGAGGCGGATGTTTGAGTCCACTGGTTCTCAAAATCAGTCTTTATGAGGACTCGGTTAACCTTACCCACCATAGTGATAGCTTTATGACAATCTGTGTATGGCATATTCATCAAATGTGTGCTAAACATTTCCTTTTGTACATTACCACAGGAAAAGTACCTTACAATCTTGCTTTTTCATCACTTTTTTCCGAATATAATTAAGGTGAGAGCTTTAAAAACGGCAGACTAAATTGTTTTTATTCATTACTCAAAGAAGAAAAATGGAACATCTGCTGTAATGTGACTTTGTTGGTCTACGTTTGACAGAATGTCGAGCCAAAGCAAGAATGTGGGAGATTGCAGCATCTGGTGTTTTGTGCAGACCCATTTAAAAAGCTTAAGGCTAAATTACGACCAAGTCTGTGAGCGAGCGAGCTCCTGTGTGCGTTTGTTTTATTTGTGAGTCTAACTGTGTTTTTTGGCAGTTCAGACAGAGAGGCAGATTTAACGAGAATGGATTCCAACTGGCTGTTAAAACATCAGTACATTTCTCCCGTTTTATCCAGAGGCCTGCGTCTGCACTGCAGCGTGTCCACTGTTTGAACCAATGTGAAAAACACAATGAATTCCCCGTTGTTTTTATTATCTCACATTATTTCCCCTGCAATTTGGTTAAAAATTGAACTTTATGCTAATGTATTTGCTGCAGAACTGTCAAGAGACTGTCATTCAAAAACACTGCAGCATCTCTCCCCCACATTGTTTTTAGTGGCAGCTAAAGCAGAGCGATGTTGAGATGAGATGACTGTGTGGCTCCTGTGAAGCTTGTTTGCCTGCACTCAGCTTGGCAGTCAGGGACGTTGGATGATTCACAGATAATTTGAACGGGGCCAAAAGCTACTTTATTAGTCCAGCGAGATGTTAACACATTTTCTCTTGAAGTGACAGTACATTTTAACGAGTCTGCATACCACGTCTGTTGCTCTGACTGCAGACCCACCTGTGTGTCTGTATATTGTTTGAAAACCCCATTTCTTTGAATCGTTTCTCTTTGTTTCTCATTCTGATCTTCCTCCACTTAATTTCTGATCTATCTTTTGTGCTTCAAATCCTGTTTATAATTAGCTGGAGCGCTAACTGGAAATGGGATTTGATGCCAGTTTATCAGGCCAAAGACATTTTAACATGTTTCCATGTGAATGGCCTGTAAACACCAGCTGCCCAGTAAAACCGCTGTCACTGTTTCCAAATCACGCTCACACAAATGGATTCTTCACACCCCATTCGTTTGTGGGCATCACAACCATACTGGACACAGGGTTTAGATAGATGGATTATCATTCAAATAAAGTGCTCATTTGGCCGCAATATGTCATTCCCCTCATGACTATTTCCTTTTAAATGTGTAATATTGGTTCAATAAATGCGTAACAACTATTTGGAAATTCATAATAATGTATATGGTATTGAGTTTTTAAGACCCCTTGTGAGATGTAGAATAGAAGACTCTTGTCATACCTCGAGATAAGTGCTTTTTTGTATCCGTAATAGACATTTGCCACACTCCTCTGCAACACTTCTATCTCAAGAAAAGTGCAATATAGATCTGAGTCAGTTTATTTTAGAACCACAGAATTATTCATCAGGGCAAAAACAAAGTACAGATAAGAGGCAACATTTCATCTGAGTCTAAATGAGTCACATTGTTTCACTCTTTTACTCAAAGTTAAGGTTTTTTGTGTGGAAGATAAACAAAACTTACTTTAAAAAGTGAATTTAGCCAATTAAATTATATACCAAAGGCTAAGAAAAGTATCTGTTCATGAAACAAACTTACCATAAATGTACCCAACTGACATTAAATGTAATGGATGCAAGATCACAATTATTTACCAGCCGTGTGATCTATTGAAGGACGCTTATTGGTGTTTATTTGATGATGCTGGGTCGAGCTTTATGGGCAAAACATTTCCTTTGTCTGAGCCACTTCTGATCAAAACACAAAATATGACGCATGAATGCACGTACGCATGCCTACTAACCAGCACGCAAAGACACACACACTCACATTGCATTAGCTGTGTTCATCTATGTTTAGCTGCTGGAGCTGCCTAGCTGTCCCAAAGCTGTCAGCATATTACAAGCTACCACTGAGAGCTCTCTTACACACACACAGACACAACCAGACACAAGAAGAGACACACACACACACACACACACACACACACACACACACACACACACACACACACACACACACACACACACACACACACCCACACACACACACACACACACACACACAATCCCATCCGTGGCTAGAATACAGGTAACATTGACTCTTTGTAGGAGGTTTGAATGACTGCTCTAAGGTTACCCTGAAATTCACTTTCTCTCTCACACACACACATGTTCTCCCTATTCTCATTGCTGCAATGTGACACTGCTTCCCACATCACGAGAAGAAACAGAGAGAACGAGGATAGGGTGAGAAGAGAGGAACGGGCGACAGCATTTGACCTACATCAAGTGTGTGTGTCCCTCCTGTGTGTGTGTGTTTTCAGAGTGTAACTGCCACAATGAGGCAGAGGAGTGCTACTTTAATCAGACGGTAGCAGACCTGTCTGTCCAAGGTCAAAACAGAGGGGGCGGAGTCTGTATCAATTGCAGCGACAACACAGCTGGATTATTGACAAAGAACTTGGTCATTTCAGATTGTATTTTAAATGTTAAAAAAGCTTTAAATAAATAAAATAAACCCTCTTAATTCCAGACAGCTTGAACATGTGTGACAAGGAAGTGAGTAAAGTAGGTTTAACCAATCAAATCCTTTTAAAACATTTTTTTTAATTTACTTAAAGTTTTCAAAAAGAAACCTACTGGTTGAGGTTGAATACAACTGTAATAAAAACCAGGACTAGTTTCATAACAATGATTAACTCTGACATAAAGTGTAAACGCTTCAGTGGAAATCCAGTGTCATTAAAACTGCAGGTAAAATATTTCCCTGCGGTTATTGATGCATTTCTTTAACTCTGTCTATTGTCTGTGTTTTTAAGGTTTTCCAGATAGCCTATATGATCATAAAGGCAGCCAACTCCCCGCGCCCAGGTAAGATTTCCTCTTCTTTGTTTGTATTTAAGACAGCCACTTGCTGTTTCAGGTGGTAATTTAACGTAATATAACTGCTCTGATTATAAAATGAAACATGTTTGATGACTGTTTGATTTAAAGTGCCGGCAGATACAGACCTGTTTGCTTTATGACTGTTAGATGACCTTTTGAGCCCATGATCCGCCCAAGGAGAATTCTTTGGAAGCTCAAGATCCCATTCAATAAAATAAATCTGTATTTTTTAATTATGTGCAGAAGTTTCTTTGAGGTGAAAACCCACTTAAAAAAATACCAGTAATCCTGATGAAGTTATTGTCTATACATAATGCTATGCTTTGCTATGATTAACTCTCTTGTGACTTTACTATGCATGTATTGTAGATGCTCAATTACGGTGTAACGAAAAGGCTTTTATTATATTAAAGGGGACCTATCATGCAAAATTCACTTTTTGATGTCTTTTATACATAAATATGTGTCCCCGGTGTGTCGGGAACTCACGCAGCGTCAGAAAATAAAACCCTCTCTCTTTTCCTCCGTACCCAAATCTCTAAAAACGGGGCTACAACGGAGCTGATCCAGATTTGCGTCCGATATGACGTAATATCGGAAATGTGGTCCCACGGCACTATCAGAAACGTTGCTATCAGAAACAATGCCCGACTGTTTTGGACGTAATAATATGGTCGGTTTTTACATTAGCATCGCTAACACTCAGAGCTAACCTGACTGGAGAGCATGTGTGTGAAGAAGCAGGAAGTAAAAAGGAACTCACCTTGTGGTATAACCGGCAAGAGAGAAAGCCTTTGAGCTCCATACTGCTTCAGAGATAATCCTTGATAATCCATGATATGGCGTTTCATCACCGCAGTATTTAGTTTAGACGGTAGCTGCCGAGTCCCGCATGAGCTCAGCCCCCTCCTTTTTTAATTTGTATCAATTTTTTAAACCTTTATACCCCAAATTAGCACTTTTGAAACAGGAAGTGAAATAGAGGGATATGAGAATGGGTGATCTGTTGGTATTTTGAGCAAAACACTTCATAGACATGTTTTTTATATATTTGTATATATCTGAGACCTATGCTATTGACTAAAAATAGCATGATAGGTGACCTTTAAGGGGTTTTAATAGGAACATGTGTGAAACTGTGCTGGACAAATGGAAAAAGGCCCTTTCTAACAGATAAAATAGACCAAAGGTATTATGAAAAACAAAAGTGATGATTTTTGGATTATATGAATTTCATCATCATTTTCTACTTTTGCAGTTTTGAGACATTCTTTTAAGTATCTATTATTATTGCAATTTATACGTTTGCATATACTGTTGTAAAAATAAATGGTTTAACCTTCATTTACCTAAACTTACAAAGTTGGACAGGAACTTTTTATTTGGTAAATGCAGTCTGATTGTCTCTTGGATGGACAAAAAATGAATATCCATTGAATCGATTCAGGAGGTGGAATATCACATTTTCGGTCCAGGCTATTAATAAGTATGTAGAATTGAATGTTCTGTCAATTTGCTATGTATTTTAAACAGTTTGACCTCAGCACAGTCTTGGACCTCCATCATTATGTTATTGATAATTTTCCATCTACATATCACATGTTTAATTCCTTTCATCATCATTCTGTTACCCATATTTTTGTCCACAGGTAACTGGATCTTAGAGCGTTCAATAGATGGCATCACCTTTGACCCCTGGCAGTACTACGCCATGACAGACACAGAGTGCCTGACGAGGTTCAACATCAACCCGCGGACCGGAAATCCATCCTACACCCGAGATGATGAAGTTATCTGCACGTCTTTTTATTCAAAGATCCAACCACTGGAGAACGGAGAGGTAACACTTATAGCTTCAGAAGTGTTTACACACTGCCGCAGTAATCTGTAGTTGAGTTTTGTTTGGATTAGGTTGATTTAAATGGTGCCAATGGGTTGAGTTGACCCAGGATGGGAAGCAGTGGGTCAAGTTTAATGAGGTTGGGGAGATTTTAACTTGGTGTGTAGAGTACAATAAGTTAAATTGTGCATGGTCTGCTTGAACTATATTAAGTTAGACTGTGTCGTGTTTTATAAGAATGATTTAGGTTGGTTTAGATCTCAAACTGGCGAGTAGGGTTAAAATGGCTTAACTTGATTTACCAGAAACTAGTATGGGAACAACTAGACAAAGTGCAGCTTCTGTAGTATTGCAAGAATGTTATCTTTGTGATGCACTTTGGTCTTTTTTTCCTCTTTAAATGCATATAAAGGTAAAGATAGTTTCAGCTTGTATGCAAAAAATGTACACCTATTCATTATCATGTGAATGGCCTGATCCAGTTGCATCCAGACTTTTGGAATTTAACATTTTTAAATTAGGTTTTTGTAATGAGGACCAAAAAGCTGGATGCAAATAATATAAGTTGATGTGAAGTACAAAGCTGTTTTCTTAGTCTTTCAGAAAGTAAGTAAGTAAACACAAAAGAACAGGCAGTTGAAAAATCAGGCCAAGATCATAAGGCATTTTTTTTTTTAGAGCTGTAATTGATATCTCATACTGTAGTTTTCTTTATGTATCTCTTCCCTGTACTTCATTTAGAAAAAATGATCATAAGGCAGGCAGGGGCGGGCTCAGACTTGCACTTTATGGCTATGAGGCGGAAAATATAATCTGAGAATAAGAGTGAACTTGTGAATTAGTGTACATACTAAGGCCCATTCCCAACCGCCCCCTACACCACCCTACCCCTACACCCTACACCCTACCCCTACACCCTACACCCTACCCCTACACCCTACCCCTCCGTTTGCGCGTTCACGCGGAGGGTCCGCCATCTTGAGGGCTGTTCCAAAGCAACGAGTGTGGAGGGGGAGTGGGCTATCAAGCCCTCAAACAGCGAGTCTGCAGCGGTGCTGACTTGAGACCGGTCTCTACCTGACCGGAGTCACGCTGTGTGTGTCCGTCAGGAAACACGCTGTTTACAAGTAGTTCCAGCAAACATCCACTGATAAACTGCGACCTCATGATAACCTCATATGTTTATCTTTATCTTTTTGTCTAAGAGATGCTGATTTGAAACCGTTGTTACATACAGTTACGGCATTTCCTGTTTCTGCCGGAGAGAGGGGAGGCCGTCCCAAAGCTTGCTGCTGTATTTACTCCCTCCATCTGACAGGAGGGAGCCTCGTTGAGCTGCGAGTGTGGCTACAGACGGAGTACACTCCGTCACGGAGGGGTAGGGTCGAGGGAGTGGTTTGGGATTGGGCCTTAGTGACTGATTAGGAGGACTGAGGGCTACATTATTAATGCATGACTGTCAGGTCATGTCGGGAAGGGCTGAGGGCAACAGACAGACTGGATGTGAGTAACTGTTGGGAACGAGACGATATGTTACAACAGGAGTGGAAATTAGAATAAGGTGAACATTTGAAATCGAACTTAGAAGAAGCTTGACTCATGACACCAGATACAACTGTATAAAATCTACACAAAAGAAAGTATAATGTTTATATGAGCTTTCATAAAGACACTGTGCTCTTAGCAGGATACAAGTAAATAAGCAGATGAGAGCATGTCTAAAATATAGGAACATTTCAAATGTACACACATATTTATATAATTCAAGTCACTGATAGAAAACCCACACATATGCACACAACTGTTTGCTGTTATGTTGCTTTGATCAGCTGTGTGTATGATTTCACCACGTAAGAACTGAAGGGCAAGCCTACGATTACTGACATTAATGAAGAGAAAAAGAACACACGCACATACACAAATGCAGACACATGCGTACATACACACATACAGGGAAAACAAACTAATCACACATCTACATCTTCCACACAGGCCTCTAATTGTAGACGCCTGTCTGAATATTTATACACATTTACATGGGTGCTGTGTGTGTTTGTGTGTGTTTGTGTGTGTGTGTCGCACATGCCTGGATCCATGTGTGTCTGTGTCCTGCGGGGGAGCGCTAGAGGGGGTGCGAGCTGGGAGATGTCAAGAGCTGCAAAGACAGAGGTGTCTGAATGTGTGTGTGTGTGTGTGTGTGTGTGTGTGTGTGTGTGTGTGTGTGTGTGGTTGACAGCTCCCCAGCCGTCTGATCACAGTGAAACCATAATGAGTCGTAGGCGATGTGTCACAGCATCGCACACACATTCACAATGTCACCCCATCGCTCATCACACACACACACACACACACACACACACACACACACACACACACACACACACACACACACACACACACACACACAACCATCTCCTTCGTTACTTCCAAGTGTGCAGCGTGCACCCATCAAGTGTTCCCCCTTGACACACACACGACTGAACACGGTGCTCTCCATAAGACTTCTTTGCAGCTCCCAAATGTTGCTTTTGGCCACATTAGAGAGAGAGACAGACAGACAGACATACATACGGACGGACGGACAGACAGACGGACAGACGGACAGGCGCACGGACGGACGGACATACAGACAGACAGACAGACAGACAGAAAGACAGACAGACAGGCGGACAGGCGGACAGGCGGACAGACAGACAGACAGACAGGCGGACGGACGGACGGACGGACAGACAGACAGAGACAGGCGGACAGACGGACGGACGGACAGACAGACAGACAGACAGACAGACAGACAGACAGACGGACAGACGGACGGACGGACGGACGGACAGACAGACAGACAGGCGGACAGACAGGCGGACAGACAGGCGGACAGGCGGACAGGCGGACAGACAGACAGACGGAGAGACGGACAGACGGACAGACGGACAGACAGACAGACAGACAGACAGACGGACAGACAGACAGACAGATGGACGGACGGACGGACGACGGACGGACGGACGGACGGACAGACAGACAGACAGGCGGACAGACAGGCAGACAGACAGACGGACAGACAGGCGGACAGACAGGCGGACAGACAGACAGACAGACAGACAGACAGACAGACAGACAGACAGACAGACAGACACACAGACAGACAGACAGACGACAGACAGACACAGACAGACAGACAGACAGACAGACAGGACCTCACACTCCTTGCAATGTGACTGCCTGTTGATCATTATTGGTGATACAGAATATAGATGATTCTTATTCTTCTCCTGCATTTAGCACATTAGAGCGACACTGTTAGAATTCAAATTGTCTATTTCTTTCGTTCATTTTAATATGAGCAAACATTGTTGTAGGTGTGCAGATGTGCCACATACAAATGTTGTCTTCCTAGAAGAATTGGAAATGACTGCATTATTGTTATTGTGTATCCTTTGAATGCTTTGCCTCAGTTTGCCTCACTCTATGTTTCCCTGAGTAGATGTTTGGTTTCAGTTAGATATGGCTGAAAAGCTAAAAAGCCAATCAAGGGTCTTCAGGTTTTTCGCTTAAAATCTTTGCAAAGACACATCATGTTCTTCTGCTTCTTAACAACATTGTCTTGTCTTTTCATGTTCCAATCACCTCTGTTGGCAGTACTGTATCGCCAGATGGTCTTAACAAACACATTACAATCAGAATTGGGAATCTCTGTGGCAAAAAGTCTGACACAACAGAACCGCACAAAATCTTGTCTTTTTCCTCAGCCATTTTGAAACGTGTATATCTATAATTAAAGGTGTTATATTTTAAACTTTAGTTACTATATCATGACATTTGACTTGGTACAAATACTCCACATTTTAGACTTTTTATCTTTGCTCAAACAAGTCTTTTTTTACATTTTTGAAAATAAACGACACATCCTGTAACAAATATGTTATTGCAACTCATCCTCCTCCAATCTGTTCTGTATTTGTTCTTTCTTAGCTACACTGAAGAAGTTTCTCACTGCTTCTACTCTCTACTATCTGCAGTTGCAAGAAACTAAAAGCGCCTTTTAATGTGTGTCTCATCACAGTGGCTCAGTTTAAGTCTGCTGTCACATCTCGCCTGTCTCTCTCTATAGATCCACGCGTCTTTGATCAATGGCCGGCCGAGTGCAGACGACCCCTCCCAGACCCTGCTGAACTTCACCTCCGCCCGCTACATCAGGCTGGTGTTTCAGCGAATCAGAACGCTTAACGCCGACCTCATGACTCTGACTCAGCGTGACCCGAAGGAGGTCGATCCCATCGTGACGAGAAGGGTGAGGCTCAACACTTTTTCATATATTTCTTTGTTTGAAATTATGATTAAATTCAACTCAAAGAAGCTTTATTGGCATGACCATGTCACAAACACAGTATTGCCAAAGCTCATTGTACAACAGTAAAACGTTTAATAATCATGTTAACAATAATATGTAATTTAAATATCTGTCATTGAAATATAATTGTATACAAATCTACTGTAAAAATACAAAATGATCTCATTTATTTGCGATTGAGGCGTTTTATTGTTACATTTTTGAGTCAGATGAGTAGCCCATACAGTAAAGTTGGCCATTGTGCAGACTGTGGGCAGCTGTAGCTCTGGAGGTAAAGTGGGTCGATCCACATGTCAAAGTATTGTTGCACACTGAACCCAAATTTCTCCCGATGGTCAGCACCGGGCCACATGTTAGCTCGCTGCCATCTGTGAGCGTGAGTGGATGAATACAAGTCAAATTTTAAAGTGATTCAGCAATTTACCATAACTGCTGTTCAACAAATCACCAGATGTGGTTTTACTATTGCGGCATAATTTCTTCGGTCAGGCTTTGCTTTTTTAAAGACTACACCCCAGTGAGATAACATATCCTATTTTTACGATGCTCATTAACGCTGTTGTATTCCTTTTCTCACCTTCTCTCTTTCAGTACTATTATTCCATTAAGGACATCTCAGTAGGAGGGATGTGTATCTGTTACGGCCACGCCAAAGCTTGTCCGCTCAACACCGATACTAAGGTAAAATACTTAACTGTCTTTCTCTCACTCCACTTAACAATACCACAAGGTAATAGAGCTTCTTCATACTGAGGAACAGGACCAAAGAGCCACCTCGGGCACCAGCTTTTTATCTACCGCCTTGTATCAAACTTTGTGTGTGTGTGTGTGTGTGTGTGTGGGTGTGTGTATTTGTGTGTGTAACTGACTGTCTGCAAGGGACACAGGTGACACAGTGAAGCGTTGTCTCCCATGTCACTTCAAACGGTGGAGTATTTTATGAGGGGCCGTGTAGGCCAAAATTCAAACTCACCTCACACACACCTACTGAAAACATCTGGCCTTGCACACACACTACTGAAATCCTCTCACATTCACTACTGAACACCTCACACACACTACTGAAAATTAAGCCTCACACACACACTATTGAAATCCTCTCACATTCACTACTGAACACCTCACACACACTACTGAAAATTAAGCCTCACACACACACTACTGAAAACATCTGGCCTTGCACACACACTACTGAAATCCTCTCACATTCACTACTGAACACCTCACACACACACTACTGAAAACATCTGGCCTTGCACACACACTACTGAAATCCTCTCACATTCACTACTGAACACCTCACACACACACACTACTGAAAATTAAGCCTCACACACACACTACTGAAATCCTCTCACATTCACTACTGAACACCTCACACACACACTCCTGAAAAGCATTTTACTGAAAGGTTCTCAGTAGGGAATGTGCATGTGTTTCACCTATGTGTGTGTGAGGGGATTCTTGATGTAACGGAAGTCATTCTAATGTAACGGAAGTCATTCTAATGTAACGGAAGTCATCTGCTGGTGGTCTCTTTGCTAGCCCTGTTGCTTCATTAGCTCCAGGCTGCTACTCGGACGTGTTTGTTGTGTTGATGCCTGGTGGAGTATTCTTCATTGAAATATCGCACTTATCTTATGGCTCTGCGGTTCAAACAGACCGTCTATGAATGCAGTTTATTCGGTAAGTGAAATTCAAGCACTTTATTTCTTACTTGTCTTTTTATTCAGCTAACAAGCGAGACGAAGCTACATCTGTGCTAACGATGCTATCCGTAGCATACAAGTTAAAACATAATAGAGAAGTGTAAACATTAAGAAGGATTATACTGTAAAACATAAGGCTTCTCGTGAGGTTGGTAAAATAAGGTCATGCTTGTACATTAGTTATATTTGCTAGTTAGGTAACTGCATTGTTATTGTTAATTTAAAATAGCTATGCTCGACGATGCAGACAGCTAGCGTCACATTAGTGTTGAAGAGCAGAGTATGAGATTAACCTCACTATAAGATCTGTGTATCTGAACAATATGAATCTCACATTTCCAGTTGGTTCCAGAAATAACGTTGACGTAGATATTGCAATATGGTTTGTTGAGCTGGAGTTGATTGTTGAAGCTTACTGGTTAACGTTCATCATATTAAACGAACGAACCCAAACGTTGTTGTTTTTATTAATATTATTACCAATACTTACTTAGCATTTTATTATCATTACACTGGAGAAACCGACTTATTGTGGCAGCAGAACGTGAACATGTAACTTAATGCCTGCATTTGAGGACGAAAAATAGCTCAGTCAATGCTTTAGGGACAAGGAAATGATTTGTTTAAATATTAGATATGACGTTATGTGTGCTTCTGTGACAATGAAGCTTATTCATTGCATTACATTTGTTGAAGATGTTTGTCTTTTACCCTTACGTGTGTGTTACAAATGAATGTGAATATGGCATAGTACAAATATTTAAATTGACTGTCTCATGAAAAACGATTCTAAAATAAAAAGGACCCCAAAGTGAGTCAACAAAACTTTCAATAATAATCTAAGGTAGCCTATTGAGTTTTGGGATGTTACTTGCATACAAATCTATAAATGCCTTAAGGTTTCTAAAACATACATATGTGGTAAATTCAACAGTGGACCCAGCAAAGATTCACATTTTTGCATGATTTGTTGCTGTTACTTAATTTTAATAAATTCAAGTCAAGCTTAGTTACATGTGATGGGAGCTATATGCTCTTACCTGTGTGCCTCCTCCGCAACCAGACTGTATTCAAACTCTTAAGTACCAGTTCTATCTACTTTAAACAATTAAAAGACAAAATCACTACATTTATTGATATACCAATCTTTATTTTTGGGGCCTCTTCTTCTTTTAAATTAAACTTTCAGACATGAGATATTGAAAACAGTAATAGTTTTGTCTATTTAAAAAAGAATGAGCCATTCCTTACAGTTAACTTCATATTTCTTATTGTCTAAAGCATTTATGACACATTTCCCCCTCATATTCACAGTGTGGATCAATTGAGACAGCGTGCAGAGACTTTGGGAGAAACCTCAGCATGACGGATGCCCTGTCTGTGGGTTTGGCTGGAGAGGACTGAGGTGGAGAGGTCTTTCTCTGGGAGGAGGCCCAGGCCTGATGGAGGAGGCCCAGGCCTGATGGAGGAGGACCAGGCCTGATGAAGAAACCCCCTAACTGCATCTGTGAGCACATACTGGGCTCAGCTGTCACAAACAAATGATGGTCCTGTTTGACTTTGTGTTCACAATAAAAGTGTAGTTTCTTAGTGAATGTCCTGTATTGGTCTTTAATCTGAAATCAGCTTTTCATTTTCTTCTTGCCCCTCTGAGAAAACGGTGAGGCAGTTGTGTCCTTCAGGTATGTCCTTTCCTAACAGAAATGACAAGAAACATATGACATTATTGCAGAGCAAGTGTGTTATTTATGAAAGAGGTTTGTTTATTTAGCGGCTGTAGAAATAATGTATTTTTTTAATTTTAACGTGTTTTTTTAATTCATCACTTTGTACTACAAAGATAATCAGATTATGAATGAACAGTCTGCAGTTAATCAACATTAACATATCTTATTAAATAATATTCAACTGCTCGGTTGTCTCACTGCAAGAACCACTTTTACCACGTCTTTTACAGACATATGTAGAGACAAATGGTAGCAATTCTCACAATGTAAATAATAATTGCCTTAAATACATTGAATGTGAAAGCTGATTATAGTTGTTACTTTATTTAAAAAATGTTTCTCTCGATTCTTTGTACAGTATGAAAGGAGTCTTTGTACCTTTGAGTCCATGCTGAAGTTCACTGATGTTAGGAATAGGTCTGTCTCTCGTGGTCAGCATCCTCTGGTCTGTCTGCATCACCTGGAAACTTTAAACAAACAGATGTATATGTAAAGTAACAATGTGTTGGTCACAGACTTGTTTTTACATGCAAACGTCATGTGATAATCTTTTTGTTATCCTTAAAAAAAAGTGCTGGATATCAAAGCCCACACACACGTAAGGGTAAAAGACAAACATCTTCAACAAATGTAATGCAATGAATAAGCTTCATTGTCACAGAAGCACACATAACGTCATATCTAATATTTAAACAAATCATTTCCTTGTCCCTAAGCATTGACTGAGCTATTTTTCGTCCTCAAATGCAGGCATTAAGTTACATGTTCACGTTCTGCTGCCACAATAAGTCGGTTTCTCCAGTGTATGATAATAAAATGCTAAGTAAGTATTGGTAATAATATTAATAAAAACAACAACGTTTGGGTTCGTTCGTTTAATATGATGAACGTTAACCAGTAAGCTTCAACAATCAACTCCAGCTCAACAAACATATTGCAATATCTACGTCAACGTTATTTCTGGAACCAACTGGAAATGTGAGATTCATATTGTTCAGATACACAGATCTTATAGTGAGGTTAATCTCATACTCTGCTCTTCAACACTAATGTGACGCTAGCTGTCTGCATCGTCGAGCATAGCTATTTTAAATTAACAATAACAATGCAGTTACCTAACTAGCAAATATAACTAATGTACAAGCATGACCTTATTTACCAACCTCACCGAGAAGCCTTATGTTTTACAGTATAATCCTTCTTAATGTTTTACACTTCTCCATTATGTTTTTAACTTGTATGCTACGGATAGCATCGTTAGCATAGATGTAGCTTCGTCTCGCTTGTTAGCTGAATAAAAGACAAGTAAGAAATAAAGTGCTTGAATTTCACTTACCGAATAAACTGCATTCATAGACGGTCTGTTTGAACCGCAGAGCCATAAGATAAGTGCGATATTTCAATGAAGAATACTCCACCAGGCATCAACACAACAAACACGTCCGAGTAGTAGCCTGGAGCTAATGAAGCTAACGGGGCTAGCAAAGAGACCACCAGCAGATGACTTCCGTTACATTAGAATGACTTCCGTTACATTAGAATGACTTCCGTTACATCAAGAATCCCCTCACACACACATAGGTGAAACACATGCACATTCCCTACTGAGAACCTTTCAGTAAAATGTTTTTCAGTAGTGTGTGTGTGAGGTTAATTTTCAGTAGTGTGTGTGCGAGGTGTTCAGTAATGAATGTGAGAGGATTTCAATAGTGTGTGTATGACGTTCATTTCAGTAGCGTGTGTGTGAGTTGTTCAGTAGTGAATGTGAGAGTATTTCAGTAGTATGTGGCAAGGCCAGATGTTTTCAGTAGTGTGTGTGTGAGGATTTCAGTAGTATGTGTGCAAGGCCATGTTTTCAGTAGTGTGTGTGTGAGGTGTTCAGTAGTGAATGTGAGAGGATTTCAGTAGTGTGTGTGCAAGGCCAGATGTTTTCAGTAGTGTGTGTGTGAGGTGTTCAGTAGTGAATGTGAGAGTATTTCAGTAGTGTGTGTGCAAGGCCAGATGTTTTCAGTAGTGTGTGTGCGAGGGGAGTTTGAATTTTGGCCTACACGGCCCTTCATAGTATTTGATACCAGACACCTAGACTTTCTCTTTCTAGCTCACCACACACACCCACACCCCACACACCACACCACACCACACAACACCACACCACAC
>NW_022989778.1:1240728-1356167 GCF_902827175.1 Gymnodraco acuticeps
AAACGGTGGAGTATTTGATACCAGACACCTGATCTTTCTCTTTCTAGCTCACCACACACACACACACACACACACACACACACACACACACACACACACACACACACACACACACACACACACACACACACACACACACACACACACACACACACACACACACACACACACACACACACACACACACACGCACATGCACACATACACACCAGCACACACATACTCTTGGGTCCTTTACATGTCCTGAGGGTGACCCATGAAGACTAACTCAGATGTGACACTGGTGTCTGGTCCCTCGGTGATGATGTCACTGACAATAAGTGATGTCACTGATCCAGTTTCCAGTGCTCTAGTTTCTTCTCCTCTCTTATTCCCTTCTCTATAGGCCATATGAAAGAGGTATTTTAAAGTCACTGAAAAAAAGCAAACCCATAATGTATTTTTAACTGTAAAAAAGCTATGATCTGCTTATATCTTCAAACGTGCTTGAGTAATAATAAATTACATTGAAGATTCTTCCATTTTATTTTCTGTCAAACGGATGTCCCTGTGCAACCGTATTAAATATAAAATCATATATAAGGTCTCTGCAACTAAGTATTATTACCATAGAGACATGTCCCAACAATGGCAAAAAACTTCAAAATATAACTGCTTACCAACATATGTATAGTTTTTCAGGGTTAACATTTAAGGGATCATCTCAATGCGTGGATATGCAGTATTTGGTCCAACAGATTGTGCATCTTTATTTATAACCACATACTGTATATTTAAACCATGTTTGTACTTGTTTAATATATCAGGCAAAAATATGAGTTTTGCAGAGATTTTCTCTCGCCCTATGTGCCCACAAGACACTTAGCTCCTTTCCTTTGATACAAGTCCATCCATCCATGCAGTAAAATCCTGGGCAGACGTTCAGGAAGCAGAAGAGGTGAAGACCTGCGAGATGATTTGTTGATGATCGTCTGCAGAACATTTGTTCAGATGCACGCTCAGTACAAAGGAAGCCAGAAGCCGGAGCTGTAGCGCTGCGTCTCGGATAAAAGGGGCAAAGTCACTCGTGCCAACCAATCCAAACTTGGCTCTCATTCTTCTATTGTACTGCTCTCCTCTCAGTTAAATCTGGCAGCCTCTTCACATCGACCAATTTACAGAAAGTCCTAAATTGAATTACTGAACCTCCAAGTTGGCAGATGTCCTGCTTCATTCTGCTTCGACTGTGTTTAGTCTTGAACATATGTCTCTCCTGGGAGAGTTGTAGTGAACCCATTTGCTACCCACTGACAATCTGGAAAGTGAACTAAGTTATTTTATTGCCTTTGGCTCTCCTGTGAATACAGTGTGGTTTGATAGGCTTTCAATAGGCCATGCTATTGATAATTACTTGTGTGCTGCCCTCTATTTTTCACACAGTTACACAAAGAAGATAACTTTATCACCCACCCAAAACCACAACAATTAAGTGAAGTTTGTGACATTGAACACACAGTTAAGAGTCTTACAATCTCAGACTGAAATCACATATATTAGTATTCAAATTAAAGCCTACCTAGATTTCTGAGACCACATATACTTTACAAAAAAAGGAAAACATATATATTTCAAAAAATACATTTCAACTAATAGATTACTCTTATAAATACAGAGCCGTGGCTTGCAAATGTGTCTCAGATTTTTAGCAAACAGCTGATTGGAAACTTACATTTTAAACTAGCATGTGGTAAAAATGAAGTGGATCATCCCAATTGTACTGCATGTGAAAAGCTTTTCAAAAGGTCCAACTTTTGTAAATGATATTTTTTCCCCACCAGAGACTTGACAGCTTGTGGTTTCACTGGAATCACAATATGACGATGATTCAGATTGTTCCATGTTAAGCCTTTTAATTAAGTCAGCGTCCATTTATGTAAAAAAAATATAAAATATAAAACTGTCACTTATATCTGTTTAATTGACTTTTACTCATGTATTTGTTTGTGAATCTGTGTCTGTGTGTGTAGAAGTTCAGCTGTGAGTGTGAACACAACACATGCGGGGAAAGCTGTGATCGTTGTTGCCCCGGTTACAACCAGCAGCCCTGGATGGCGGGAACCTTCCTGACTCGACATGTCTGCGAAAGTAAGGAAAACACACAAAAAAATTGCACACAACTATCTACAACTCCTACTTTTCTAGAAACCAGCAGTCACTTTTTAAACTTTCTCTACTTTTTAATGTTTTTCCAGACTTCTTATGGTACTCTAGGCGACCACATTGTTTATTATAATGCTGCATATGTACCCACAAATGTCAATAGACAACATGCCTGCAATACTACTTCCGCACACCTTCAGTTTATATGACCCCAGACTTTATGAAACTGTGAAGGAGCTCACTGAAATAAATATCCTTGCCTGCCAATCAGGTCAGGATGAGTCTTTGATGTGAGACTGTATAAAGCCATCAAAAGTCACCTTAGCATCCATTAACCTTCATCATCTACGTAGCAGCACGGCGAGGAGGTTAGAGGCTTCTACCTGTCATCATAAAACTATGATTACAACATGTAATCTTCATTTTATTTCACACAGGCTACTCCTTCTAACAGGCTATAGTCTTCATGGCCTGATAACAGCTACTCCCGCCTTGACACAACAGGACTGAGGTGACACGACTTTAAAGGTCCTGACAGCACCATAAAGGAGGCAATGACTTCAGCCCATTCAGAATCAGAGTGTCTCAGAACGCTGAACAACCAATGCTTGCAGAGGGTTGCAAAAATGGCTGCATTACACCGTGCACTGTCTTTTTTGTTGGTGTCCATGTTAATCATTTCGGCTCTCCGCTGTCTTTATCAAAAGTTTGTGCGTCTGGTAATTTTCTATGTGTGCCACGAGCAAATCCGGCAAGAAAACACACTTATAAACTATTATAATTTAAGGATATATGATAACATTTATACGTTTCTGATCCATGAAAATATATCAAATTAAATCAAATGTTATTTTTAAAGCCCAATATCACAAATGGCATATTTGTCGAGGTAGATTTGGAGTGTGTATCGCATAAAACATCCCCTGTCCTTAGATCCTCACGGCATACAAGAAAAAACTCAAGAAACCCCACAATTAATGGGGGGAAATGAGAGAAACCTCCGGGAGAGAAACAGAGTGTGTATATGGATAACAAAAGATATTAAAATAAAATAAAACATAGACAACGCGAAAAATATGATTATATTTTTTTTAGTTATGCATCATAAGATATGCTGTCTCCTAAGGTTTGTATTCCCCCATATTATTCATTTAAATACAACAGCTTGATTAGGATAAGCTCTAAGGGTGAATAATACACAGGCTACTAAAGTGCAACAAGTGACACGTCGTGGTGTTTATACACAGCCGGGGTTATACAGCCTGGTTCAGAGTGATTGTTTAAAGCCATCTGATGCTGGAGATGGATGAAGGCCTAGCTGGGATTGGGCGTCTTGGGGAAAGCAGCACAGAAGGGAAGCCCAGCAGCAGCAAACGGCTTCACAGGTCAGCTGAGCCAAGTCTGAGATCAGACCTGGAAACGGGCCCTGAAATGTTCTGGGGATAAATTGGCCAATGCGCAAATTTCCACTACTGTTATTCCCCCTAACAGAACTGTCAACAACTGTTCCTATTTTTCCACAGAAATGAAATCCTTCCTCAAAGTATCATAAACCCTCTGAGAAACTACAGTGTTTCCCAACATCATAATGTGTTTCTCTAAGAGATCCATGTGACCCTTCTTCTATCATGTCCACAGAACAATGCTTTGCTTTTCTTTTTTAAAGTCTAAATGGTAAACTTGGTGAGTAGGAAACGGGATTAATGCTAGGCAACCCACTCACAATCAAACTGTGGAAAATACCCACTTTTTTTCCTCTCTGGACCGTGGAGATAACACGCAGCTCAGGGTCAGTGTGTGCACCTCAGGGCACTGTCTTCAGAACAGGGTTTGATGTTTCTGTAAACTCCTACGTGGAAGAAGTAAATGGATTAAAAGAGTGGCCCTCCTTGCTTCAAGCTCCGTATTCGGATAGGAAAGTGGAGGCAACAATCCTGCAATACAACACTAACACGTTATTGTGTGTGTGTGTGTGTGTGTGTGTGTGTGTGTGTGTGTGTGTGTGTGTGTGTGTGTGTGTGTGTGTGTGTGTGTGTGTGTGTGTGTGTTTGTGTTTGTTTGTGTGTGTGTTTTCAGAGTGTAACTGCCACAATAAGGCAGAGGAGTGCTACTTTAATCAGACGGTAGCAGACCTGTCACTCAGCCTGAATGTCCAAGGTCAAAACAGAGGGGGCGGAGTCTGTATCAATTGCCAGGACAACACAGCTGGAATCAACTGTCAGATATGTGCTGCGGGATTTTACAGACCTGCCGAGGTACGTTAAACATTCGCATGCACCTCTGCTTTTTTTATAATGTGTTATGATCAACTTAGTGTTTGTGAAAATGCCCCTTGCACCGTTCTTTTGTAGTTTTTCTTTTTTCTTATGTCTTAAGTATATAGTATGTTGCACTGGAGGAGCCTGGGACTTCGAGATTTGTATTGCCAAAATGAAGCTGTAGCTATTGTGCATATGACACTAAAGCCTTTACATCATTAATCTTGAAATTATTGTTTTCCTCACCAGGTGAACGCTGAGGAGGAGGACCCCTGCATCCCCTGCTCATGTGACCCGCATGGCTCTATCAGCCAATCATGTGTCTCGGATTCAAGCCAGGCTACGCCTCGTATGCTAAGATCATTTTTAAGTGTTCCTCTCTGTCCTTATGTGTATCGTCTTTCTGATTATTGTTCATGTTGGATATAGTAGTAGAACAATTGGAGGTACTCAAACCCCCATCTTAATTTATATTATTTCAATTACATTTCATTGATTCCTTCCTGCTTGATTTCCTATGGGAGTTTGGGTTAGTTTAGTTCAGACTGTCCACAGAAGCTGTTGAACACTATTGAACACACTCTATTTTTGAAAGAATACAAATACTATTTATATTAGAGATAATTGTACTCTTCTTATCGGAGCTATTTTAGGTTGCAGCCACTTCCAGGAGATATCCATTATGTTTCCCTCATACTGTTGTTTTCTTTTTTGTGTCTGTGTGTGTGTTTTTGACTGACAGTTCAGCCAGCAGGGTCATGCCGGTGTAAGGAGGGTTTTGGGGGTCTGCAATGTGACAGGTGAGACACACACACACACACACACACACACACACACACACACACACACACACACACACACACACACACACACACACACACACACACACACACACACACACAACACATAGTAACAGAGACAGACACTATGTGACAGGTGAGCAGAACATGTTCAGCTGTTGTCTGATCCAATTAGTGTTTAGAAAGTTTCTATTGAGATCTTTAATTATATTGAATATGACACACATGGTGTTTGCCTTGCACATAACAAAAGGAATTGGACATCGAATGAATATCAATTTGATTTGTTTTTCCTTGAATGCAACATGGAAACTCTTTGATAACTTATATATAAAAAAATAAATAATCAGGACCTAAACGCAGCTTATTACCATTAAAGGTAGCCTTGTTTTACTTACTCAAATTAAAACAAATAAACTGTTAAACTTTCAACAAAGTGCTTTATCTTGAATTGTTTATCACTCATTATAATTATCAATATCTGTTTTATCTTTTGTCCCCTACTGCAACTACTCTACTTCCCTGTGGGTCTCATTTCATGTAATCTGATCTAATCTAAAAGCTTATACAACTTCTCCGGCAAACTTTTTAATGACCTGCCTTCAAATCAGGCCAACCGCATAAGCATCGTCTTTACAATCACTTCTTAATAGACTTTCGCTTGACCCCACTTTCTCTCTTAATTAGAGAGTCATTTCTAATATATTTCCTCTGAGACTACACACACATGCTCGTCACCTGTGGTGCAAGGTCAGCTGTTTGTTGCACACTGAAGAATCAGATCAGGATGGACGCGGCGGTTGTTAGAATAATTGACCCTGTGACCTCTCTAATACTCGTCACACTCATCATTATTATTGTTATTAAACCCATTTGTCTGCAGGTGTGCTGTGGGTTATATGGGCTACCCGTCCTGCCAGCGCTGTAACTGCAGTGTGGAGGGAAGCACCAACGCTGACCCGTGTGTAACACCGTGTGTGTGCAAGGTACTCACACTTTTATGCGCACAAATAATGGCACTGCCCTAACCTTTCTAGCCCTGTCATCATTATCTTCACCACATTAACACTGCAATAACATGCTTTGTGCTCAGAACGTCAGTTTGAGGGCAGCCTTTTAAACTTTTTATGTACCCTCTGTCTTTCTGTCCTGCAGGAAAACGTGAAGGGAGGAAACTGTGACCGCTGTAAACTGGGATTCTTCAACCTGCAAGGTTACAATCCAAGAGGCTGTGACAAATGCTCCTGTATGGGCATCTCCAGCCAGTGCTCGGCCTCCACATGGTCCTATCACAATGTAAGCACACAGACAGCCAATATCTATGTGTCTTCATCTGAGTTTTATCATATACAAATTGTGAAAAGGTTGTTAGCTATTCCTGAAAAGCAAGGCAAGTTTATTTATATAGCACCTTTTAACCAAAAGGCAATTCAAAGTGCTTTACAAGAAATTAAAAACATTAAGAGCACTAAGAAGTATGCAGCAGAAACACATTATGAAATGACATTTAAATACATTTAAAAACATGCATTAAAAAGCCTTAAATAGAATAAGACATGTCAAAATATACAAATAACAATGCAGTTTAAGATATTAATCGTTATTTTTTTATTTAGCCTTTATTTATACAGGTGTAGATACAGTAACAGTAGTTATTTGCAGCTACTCTAGCCTAATATGACGTCCTCCACTACACTGTGTTTCTACCACTATGCAGGCTAACACAGGGGAGAAGTGGGCAGAGATACGCAGCCTATTTCGTTGCTGAAAGACCAAACTCTGTTTCTTTATTGATCCAAAAATGAGCCAAAATGACAGCGGTTATTGTTTATATTTCTATTACGTCAACTCTCTGCCGCGCCTATGGCCATCATGTGATCCATAACAAGGCTGAGGTGAATACATGGAATAGCATACTTCATTCATGGGAATGCAGTCATTGCTTCACTTGTTGCGTCAATGAGCAATAGTAGTAGCAGTAGGGCATGAAGTGTTTAAGCGAATACACATATTCACAAGATATTCATTTAAAATAATGGATAGTTATGGAGCACAGTGGAGGAGAGGGCGAAGGAGAGAAAGCCAAAGGACAAGACTGGAAAGAGGAAAGTGGAGACAAGACAAGAGGTGAGGTGGGGGAGAGAGGTGAAAAGAGGAAAACAGTTTTTGACTGACAGCGGGGTGAGAGAGGCGGGGAGAGGAGACGTTGACAGGATGACAGCCCTGATTTAGACACCGATAGAGTGTGTGTGTGTGTGTGTGTGTGTGTGTGTGTGTGTGTGTGTGTGTGTGTGTGTGTGTGTGTGTGTGGGGGTGTGTGGGGGTGAATGTGTGGGTGTGTGTTCAAAAGGGGAAGCCAAGGTCAGGTTAATTGCAACGACAGATGTGTGTCTGACACACACACACACACACACACACACACACACACACACACACACACACACACACACACACACACACACACACACACACACACACACACACACACTTTCAGGAGTTAAGAAAAAAATAAGTACATTTAGGTATCAGTTGGAAGACTCCCTTGCTGAAATGTAATACAACATCTTTCAAAATATTTCAGTTTCACATATTTTTGTTTATACATCTTCACATTTCAGGTGGGACCTTAAGATAGCATAACATGTAGTGATTTAAGAATGAATGTGCTACACAATTATAGCTGCAATTCTTTTTAAGAATTTGACCACAGGCCATTATTAATTAAAGCTTTTCATATTTTAAAATGAGTTGAACATGATTGGAGACTCCTACAGTATGGATAACTATTTGAACAAGCATGAAACTGTATTTATGCATGAAGGTCAGTTCTGTTGGAGACTCTGTGATTATGCTTTAAACAAACACACTGAAATCTTCATAACTTTATTCCAACATTTTACAACATGAGTTGCTCTTAGTGTGAAGGTGAAGGGGCAGCTATGCTACTGAAAACATACACTAGCATACTGTAACAGGTTGAAAGCTAACTCCTTTGCTGCAACAGGCAAAGTGTCCGACCTTATCCAATCGTCTTTACAGAATGACCAGAGCGTTGTGGGATACATTATTATGCTACTTCTTGGTACATTTTAAACTACATTTGAAATGAGATGCAGTGGCCCATGGTCTAAGCCTATTTATAGTAAATATTAGCCTTTTAATGTCAATATAAGAATACAAGCTATTGTTTTCTCAGTAGAAGGAGCTGAAAGTAAAAACAATTTCTTCTTCTGGTGTTTTAGGAGACCACTCTGACGGGCTGGCACCTGCTTGGAGAAACAGGAGGAAGAGTGTGGTCCGTTCACAGACAGACTCCTCCATACCTCAGCGTCCGTCACTCAGACGTTGTGAATGACCTCGGCTCAGCGTACTACTGGAACGCACCTGAGCTTTACCTGGAAAACAAGGTGAGATGCAGATACACACTCTTATCCATTAACACATATTGTTCATGCAGTCTGCAATTAAATTATAGTGAGCATTTTGTAAAAACTGAAAAAGAAAATGGTTTAAACCTTTGCTTTGGAGAATAATGGGTAACACTTTATATTAAGGTACACAAATTAACCATCAACTAGTTGTTAATTAGCATGCATATTAGCAGTATAATGGCTCTCTATTAGTCATTATACAACACTTATTAATGCCGTATTCTACATGACCATATTCTACAAGTAATAAGCCATTAGTTGAGAGTTTTTCCTCATTAACCCTCTAATTAGTGCTTATTTATTGCAAGTAAGGAAGTTGTTGTACATGAGTTTTGGTCTTAATATGCGCTGCTTAATATGGGCGTAATAAGGCAGTAGTAGCACAAGAATAGTCATTCTCCCATAATAACACTTAACAAATATGATCTATTCTTATGGAACAAGACATGAAACTAAGTGTTAATTGTGTCTAAATAACTCAAAATTAGGTATTTATATCTTATAATATGTTTTGGGGTAGGCCTATTGACAGTTCAGCTACCAATAGCAAGGTGATATTGACCTGTATGTTTCATATTTGCACATTTATATTTTTGTAAAATGTGTACTGAAGGTTAGACCCGGGTACAGGAAGTAGGAGAACGTGAACGGAATATAATGGCAGTAGACATCCATGAGTACACTGCCACTAATTTTCCCTATGCAACCTGAAGAGTAAAAGGGTCAAGTCCGTCAGAAAGCAATGACTGTAAGTGTGAGCCTTACACTTACACTGTAAGGATTAGTAACATGTATTGTGTTTATGTGATGACATGTGGAGATGTTTAAACTCAATGAGAAAATGCGTTAGCATTCGCGCTAGCGTTAGCATACACGGTAGCGTTAGCATACATGCTAGCGTTAGCCATACTAGCCTGTATACATGCTTATTGTACAGCTAGCATTAGCTATGTTTACCTTGTTTACACTAAGCGGTCCTAATGTGTTCATCTGTGTATGTTACACTTGCATGTATGAGATCATTAAGTGCCTTGTAACTTCTTTTTTTATAGTTTCACTCCGTTTGAATGTCACTGGACTGCAAATAAGTCAATAAAGGAGCATGGCTGCTCATTCCCTGGCTCTCAAAAGAGTTTGGCTGGCTGTTTAATCTATGTTCACACTGAGACAACACAGAGAGAGAACAGTACACCTATTGTGTAAGAACATACAAGCAGGTCACACAGTATGATCACAAATACATAAACTCTGTTAAAAATCAGTTGTTATTAAAAAGTACAGGCTGCATGTGTGTTCTCAGCCTTGGAGAAACTTGACATGTTTTGGTACATGTATGTGTCTGAACCTCTCTTTAGTGGTTCATTAATAAAACAGATATTTCAACGTGTGCCTACTTTGTTCATGTACTGTTGAGGTTAATTTCAGTAGTTGTGTGCTATAATGTATTTACAAAGTGTGAAGAGGAGGCAACTTTAGAATAGGGAACCTGTTCTGGTCAATTAGAGTCAAACTAATAGCTTATTGGTTATGAACAAGACTTCACTTTAGAATAGGGAACGTGTTCTTAGATATAAATAGCTAATTTTGAGTTGTTTAGACTTAATTAACACTTATAGTTTCATGTCTTGTTCCATAAGAATAGATTATATTTGTTAAGTGTTATTATGGGAGAATTACTATTCTTGTGGTACTACTGCCTTATTAGGCCCATATTGGGCAGCGCATATTAAGACCAAAACTCATGTACAATAAGTTCCTTACTTGCAACAAATAAGCACTAATTAGAGGGTTAATGAGGAAAAACTCTCAACTAATGGCTTATTACTTGTAGAATATGGTCATGTAGAATAAGGCATTCATAAGTGTTTTATAATGACTAATAAAGAGCCAATATACTGCTAATATGCATGTTAATTAACAACTAGTTGATGGTTAATTTGTGTACCTTAATATAAAGTGTTACCGAATAATGCTTTCCCACTTACATAATGTGTTCCTTTTGAGCAAACTGTCAGTTTTCCACTTCAGTTTAAATGTAAATGTAGTGGTTGTACTGTAAAGTAATTAAAAATCCAGTTGTTCATTTGTAATTATATGAGTTCAAGTTAAAAATAATTAAGGGTGGATTTTATTTTGACTATCCTACTGTAATTATACTCTCAGTTTTTGTGTGTAGATTTTCCTATACAACTCTGACCAACACTGACAACTACATGACAGCAAATTATGTTTAACGATAAGTTAATTAAAGCTTACATTATTTGACATTCATAGTTTCAAGTTTAAAAAAACATGCATAGTATTCAGTCAAAATAAAGCTTTAGTGGCTACAGAACGTTTTCAGTGTATTGAAAAATACATTACTTCAATGCAGGATGAATACAATACAAAGTAATATCACACAGTGCCTAAAAGTACGAAAGGTTCTGCCTCAGAAATAGCCATAAAAGTAAACAACACCTCCTCTCTAATACAGTTTCAACAACACATTTTTTCTTAAGAATAATACGTTTTCAGAGACTGGATTGTATTAGATAGGTCGGATGCTCCTGTAGTTGCTTCCATTCACTTTGAATCTGAAATACACCACTGTCCTCCTATAAAAAACATTATTTGAATTTAATATATCTCGTGCGAAATCACTTCATATTGAAAGTTGGAATAATAAAGACAATTGTATCTGCTTAGGTTTAAGGTGTTGAAAAAGAAAACGTCTTTGCACTTCTTTTTTTATCAAGGATGTATCGAAGGTGTAGCACCAGCAGTCAGACTTGTCAAGGTCACTATAGTACATCAGTTGAGTAGTTTGGTTTTGTGTTTGATTACACTTAAAACATAAAGGTGATCTATCTAAAGTTTCATCCCCCTGTCCAAATATGTTTCTGCTAACTGACAAAAACATTGACTTTCTAATTGCCTAATGACATCAATGACAGGCAAAAACACAACAAATCTGACATGAGACTACATCATTAAGACAGGATTTAATATAAAACCAAATCAGGTTTATGATCTAAAAGGAAATCCCCTGTGTGGGCGACTGTGGCTGTGAGATGTTGTGGTAGTCTAACAATCGTTGTGTCCTTGGTAAAGATACCTAACCCCAAGTTGCTCCTGATGGCATTGCCAATGGTGTGTGAATGTTTAAAGGTCACCTATTATGCAAAATCCCCTCTGTGTAAAGAGATACTGAAAGTACTGAAAGTTTCATGAAAAAAGATTCTCTCACTTTTTGTCCATTTATATAAAAACCTGTCTGAAAATAAGCTGAAAAGATTTTGGCCACTTTATGATGTCAACGTTTTTTTGTCTTGTGTAACCATTAGCCAATCACCAACCAAGGTAACCCCCCACCTTATCACCTGAATCTCCTCCTAGAGCACCATTGTGTTCTTTGTAACCAAATGTCTCTCAGAGGGGCGTGGGGAGGGGCTCCTTATTTTCATCTAAAGTAACAGACAGAGAATCAGCACTTTGGAAACAGGGCTGAAACAGAGGGGATTATGGGTAATGCTGCAATGATCTGTTTGGAGTTTGGAGCCAAACACTTCAGAGACATGTTCTGTATATATCTGAGACCTATAATATATTGATGAAAAACAGTATAATAGGATGCCTTTAAAAGTTTGTTTCCATGTGCCATCTGCACCTTATATGGCAGGCTCAGCTTCAGTGTATCAGTGTTTGTGGATCGGTTAATGCTGACTTTTTTTTTTATATAAAAGCGCTTTGAGGGGCTTTATAAATGCAGTCGATTTACCCCTGGATGTAAGCCGTGCTCCACTGTATCTCTTCCTGCTAATGTGGACTCTTTGAGTTTCCGCAGCGGTTTTCTGTGGCCACGATTAGACTTCATCACTCCAGCTTGCAAATAGCTGCAGTCCATGTTTCTGAAGTCGGGTTGTTGCCCTACTACAACAACAACAGACTGACTGTGATGTTTGTCTGGGTGTCATGGCTTAGAGTAATATAGCACAGAATTTCATTACTTTGCACCCTGCAGGCCTAGCTTGTCATCTCACTTCTTTGTCTGATCCTCTTTCCCTCCTCCCTCTAACCATCCCTCCGTCCCCGCTTCTTTTCATTGGTCCGCTTCTCTGACTCTCCCTCCGTCTCTCCAGGACTCCCATTGTTCACCTCCCTCTTCCTAAATCATCTCCCTCTACTTCCCTCAAGCTTTCTTCCTTCTCTCGTTCCGTGTCTCTCTCGCTCGCTTTGTGTCTCTCAGGGTAAACAGTGTTTCGCCTGTTGAACTCGATAATCAACTGTTTTTCTCTTAGCACACACACTAGTATACACACACACACACACACACACACACACAAACAAAACAGCAACACATATTCTCATTCAGACACATACTCACACAGTCGCACACACTCCCAGGCCTATATAAGTCAGATAATGATGTGTTTTGGAGGCATTAGGGACAGCGGAGCCGAACCGAATGCCTCCAAACATGGGAAACAAACAAATTACCAGTGTGTGTGTGTGTGTGTGTGCGCTTGTGTGTGTGTGATTGCTAGAAGCAGTGTGCGAGTACTGTATGTAAAAGTGATTCTTTGCTTCAATCGCTGATCGTGTTACAGAGATAGATGCTATGTGACTTGACTATGACACACACACACTGCGGTTTGTCATATTAGCGAGTATCATTGGAAGTGACAGGCAGTGTGTGTAATGACAAGCTAGCAGTGGATGTATAAGAGTATACATGTGTGTGATAATGTTCTTATTCCTCCTGCATGAACTCCTGTATATCACCAGAGATGCTCATTGGCCTATTAGTGTGCTTCGCTCTGTGGATGCTCATTGGTCCAGAAGCATGTTCCTTTGATGCTCATTGGGTATTGTGTATGTCCACTGCTCATTCACAAGCATAGCCATTTCAATTACTGATAAACTGGATTCCTGTGGTTTAGAATGCAGATAAGTTGGAATCGGCATGAAGAGCCAAATAAAGCTGACAATGTTGCGAGTATGCGAAGGTAATAGTAGTGTTGGAGAGTTAGCCAATAGAAGTGCGAGTGTTACATAGTGATGTCATTGTGGTACATGCCCAAAAACCTTTATAACACACTACAGGAAAGGGAGCACCTCCAAAAGCATAATTGGGGCCTCTTTAAAACTACTTGTTTTTAATACTTTTTTGTCACATATACACCGAAGCAAATTCCTTGTATGTATAAACCAACAATAAACCTGATTCTGATTGAAACTCAAACTGTTATATTTAAAGCAACTCAATCAATATATTATGTTAACAATGGAATAAATTCAGGTATGTTTGGGAAAGTCTTTTTAACATCTCTCAGCTTTTGGTTCAATCTAACTCCTGGTACCAATCTTGTTTCCAGCAACAGCAGGCAGATGTTTTTAACAAAAGCTCTTACAAACCCACAGTTAGCTACCTGCCAGACAGCAGACACAGTGTTAGTGACATGCTGGTGGAGCATTTAGCAGCTAAAAAGCCAGATAATTACCTCAGGAGAGGACAAAACAGCTAAAAGGAGAGTACAAATTGCAATTACAGTATACAGTACAGTTCATTTGGTACAATTCACACAGTATTCATAATGCATTTGTATATAGTATACAGTAATAATGGAATGTTTTGGAATATTTTTTCTTTTCTTCGAACCATAAATACTACTTCACAAAATAACATCTGTTGTTGCTTTGGATTAATTTGCACTTTAAAGGTTACTTTTTTAAAGAGGATTCTTGACCATTAAAGCAGTGTTTTTACATTACATTACATTTAGCTGACGCTTTTATCCAAAGCGACTTACAATAAGTGCATTCGACCAGGAAGATACAAACATGAAGAAAACAGAATCATATAAGTAGATAAGCCAGTCCTTTGTTAGTATATAAGTGCTCTGTTAGTAATTATATCGCTCGAAGTGGAGTCGAAAGAGATGAGTTTTCAGTCTGCGCCGGAAGATGTGTAAGCTTTCTGCTGTCCTGATTTCAATGGGGAGCTCATTCCACCATTTTGGAGCCAGGATAGCAAACCCACGTGTTTTTGCTGATGGGAACTTGGGTCCCCCTCGCAGTGCTGGATGTATGAAGGGCCAGATTGACATAATAATCTCACTTTAAGGTCCATTTGAAATGTTTTCAAGCTTTCTGTAAGTTACATAAGAGATAACGTGGGTCTCAAAGTTGTTTTAGATCAACTCTGACAAGAGGAATTTGAGAAAATATGCTGTGATTTATCATTTATGAGGAACTATTTGAGCAAGATCCTGGTCAGAAGTAAACATGTTTAATATCCAAAGGAAATATCAGCCCGTTGTCAGCCTTCAAAAGCTTCAAATCCTTACCTCCTTGTATCCATCTTGTACCCAGATTTACTGACAGATTCACAGTCAGATAAAAGGCTCAAAAACAAGGAATGCTCATCATTCAGAGGAGCAGAGTAACGGAGAAGGAGAGAGAGCTCTGAGAGGTTGAAGCAGGGAGATAAAGAGGGTGATGGATGAACATGGAGAGAGGAGACGCATCCTGATGAAAAGAAACTCAGAGAGTGTTGAGACCTGACAGACCCCCACACACACACACACACACACACACACACACACACACACACACACACACACACACACACACACACACACACACACACACACACACACACACACACACACACACACACACACACACACACACACAGCTTGTGTTACATTTCATCCACACTCTTTCTCTAATTGTGCCTGTACTTTCTACAACTTTCTGAAACCATTTCTAATTGTTCTCATCTTCCTTGTCTTCTTCATGGTCGTGTGAATAAGGAGTAACACAAAATAATAGTCCTTTCAACAGAAAAACTACTACAGGTGCAAAGCAAAGACAGAGAAGTGTTGGAAATATACTACGGTTTCACTTTGGTTATTGAGTCTGACACCTCAAAGTTGTGATGAATGAAGTGTGTCTTAAAAGTGTTTCTGTTAAATACTTCTGTGGGAATCAATTCTCCCTTTTTCACCTAATGCTCAAGAGGAATATCAGCTTTTACAGAACAACTGAGCTGTGACATATGAGAGAGTGAAATGTGTGTAGAAGAGTTTGTGTATATTACTGCCTCTCCTAATCTTGTCTTGATTGCATGAGATGTATTCCCCTCCCGTTTTTCTCACTCTCTTCTCTCCCTCTCTCGTTTATTTTTTTCCACTTACATGGCTTAAAAAGTGCCTTTACATCAATCACAGTGGATTTGTTCCAGTTTTCAGCAACCAAATCATTTGGTGTCACACACATTTGTATTCCTGGAAAGTGTACGCAGGGCTTCACACAGTAATCTCCAGGCTCAGAAAAAAGGGAAAAGTCATCCCACCTGGTTTTCTTTTCCAGTGATACAACATTAATTATCATTGCAATTCCGATTCACTGATGTTTTCATTACAAGAACAAAATGAATGTCTAGCGAAACATACCGTATTGCACATATCTTGAAATTAAGATTATATTTCTTGTTGACATCATACATTCCAGTTGCTGTTTTATGGACAGGAAACAGCTCTTTATAATTATGGAAATGTGTGAAGTGAAGAGTAGATATTATGGCTGCACGATTTTGGGAAAAAATGTAATTGCGATTTTTCTGACAGATATTGAGATTCGATTTGCGATATTTGTTTTTAAGCGACCCAACGGAAGTTATTGTAAAATGCGGCCATATCTCCGGCTAGGAAGGTCGCATCAACGTGCTCCCGTCTCTAGCACCCCCGCAGCCCGAGCTACGAGTGAAAGAACTAAACTTACATGAAACTTCCGTTGGGTTGCTTTAAAGTCAAGCTTCAGTTTAAGATTCACCCTGTAATAGAAACATGTGATGGAGCATTACTAACCTGACTCAGAAACCATCTAGGAAAGCTCCATTGGAAGCCATTTGGAAAGGGCAGGCACTTTCAAAAATACTTGGCAGGTGATTGGATCAATCTGTCTATCACCTTCTATCATGGGCCACTTCTGATTGGTTAACAATGGCTGGTACATGTGGAGCACAACACTTCTGATTGGTGTGGATGACTGACACACAAGAAGAACAAAATGTTAAAAAAAATCGCAGGCGTTGCGATTTAATAATCGCATCATTTAAAATCGCGATTTCGATTTAAAATCGATTAATCGTTCAGCCCTAGTAGATATGTAAAGATATCAATGTAATTTCCTGACAAATCCAACCTGTTAAAGGCAGTGTGATTTGATGTTTAACCACACAATAAGGATGATGCTGAAGCCTTGATAGAAAGTGTGAGTCTAAACCAGCCTTAGAGGTGAATCTGCTCCCACTGTACTGAATATAGGGGGTCATTTTGCCATTGTTTGTCAGTTCAAGTCTGACACACAGCAAGCTGCTGGAGTTGACTTTCAAGAGTCAGCGAGCTGTGGGAGTGCAGAGAAATAAGTGATCAGCTCTAACAGGCTGGAAGCAAATGAGTGAGCCGCTCTCAGTCATCGTCCTGGATGAGATACACAGAGAAACAGTCCGTTACCTTCTCTACTCTGCCACAACAGGGATTATTATCATGTCAAAGTCCGGCAAACAAAAGCTGCTCCCTTCTTCTTGTTTTTAAGTGGCACCCATATGTTTTTTCTGCTTTCTAAACTGATAATAAAACACGTTTAAACAAATCATCTTATGGAATGAAACTTCCTAAATCTGAACCACGTGTACATAAAAAGTTGTTTTACCTTATCCTTATCAAATCGTCTTAACCCAAACCTCACCAATAAATACAGGAGGGAAATTGATGCATGAGCACTGCTGCAAGTTTGTAGGCCGTAATATGTGTGCATATACTCTAAGTGTTTATGGGCGTAGTAAAGAACCTCATTATCCCCCCATCTCTTGGTACCTCTTATCCCCTTAAGGTAATAAAGTGTAAAGACTTCATCATGTGACCGCCTTTAACCCCAAACCTGCCTCTGAGGGCAAACCCCATGCAGAGCACTTCAAACAGCCAGATGACAACCGATCCGCCTCATTCTTATCTTGCAGCACCCACCCAGGGTTCCTACCCCCTGACTGACCCCCAGCCCAACTCACTGCAAACTAAATAAAAGGGAACCCTTGGGCATGGAGTCACAGAAAATACCTTTACCACTGTAAAGGTATTTTCTGTGACTCCATGCCCAAGGGTTCCCTTTTATAAGGCAGGCAGGACTTTCCCACAGCTGCCAATTAGGCCCAGAAAAAACACTATAAGATCTTGCAACTAAATGGGGTTGAATTAAACTACCTTGGCCACCTTTACATCGCCATGTTGGTTGACAAAATCCACCTTTAACTACTTGTTCAGAGCAATCCTAGACATGTGTAGCTTTTTTAAACAAGGTTACTGAACCTAAGGGCTCCAATCTCATTTCCTGACAAATCCAACATATTATGGCATTTTGTGGAGGCCTATATGTTGCGATATATAATGTTTAAAATCACACAATCAGCATGACATTGATGCTACAATCGCATGTCCCAATATATCTACTACACTGTAGCTATGTACAAATGACAAAAAAAATCCTTGAAATCTCAGACGTGAATCTGCATCTACTGTATTAAAATTAAGTTAAAGCCTTTTATTGTCATTATACACAGAGTATAACGAGATTCAGAGTGCAACTCTGTCCCGGTGTGCAAAAAATACAAACAAATACATAACACAAAAAAACACGGCAATAGGACAGACAACATACAATCATACGGGGGAATAAATAGTTAAAAATATTGATATAAAAATAGTATATAAAGTGCATTAAAAGTGTGTGTATGTGTGAGAATGGTGACAGTTATTGCATTATGTGTGGTGGTTGAGGTAGAAACTGTTTTTGAGTCTGTTTGTCCGTGACTTGAAGCTCCTGTATCTTCTCCCAGAAGGCAGGAGAGAGAACAGTCTGTGACCTGGGTGAGAGCTGTCCTTTATGATTTTGTTAGCTCTGCTGAGGCAGCGGGAGGTGGAGATGTGTTCCAGAGAGGGCAGGGGGCAGCTGATGGTTTTCTCTGCCATCCTGATCACTCTCTGCAGGGCTTTCTTGTCCGCAGCTGAGCATCCTGCATACCACCCAGAGATGGAGTATGACAGCACGCTCTCGATGGTCGCCCGGTAGAAGGACACCAGCAGCTTCTTGTTCAGTCGGGTTCTCCGAAGCACCCTCAGGAAGTGTAGTCGCTGCTGGGCCTTCTTAACTGCTGCAGTGGTGTGTGCTGTCCAGCTGAGGCTCTCCGAGATGTGAACCCCCAGGAACTTAAAGGTGGAGACCCTCTCCACTCTCTCTCCATTGAGGTGAAGGGGGGCGTGTTCTGGACGGTGCTTTCTGAAGTCTATGATGATTTCTTTTGTTTTGCTTGTGTTCAGATACAGATTGTTTGCTGAACACCACACAGACAGCTTCAGGATCTCGTCTCTGTATGCTGACTCGTCGTCTCCCTTATATATTTGGCCGACCACAGTGGTGTCATCTGCAAATTTGATAATGGAGTTGGAGGGGTGAATGGGAGAGCAGTCGTGTGTGTAGAGAGTGTATAGTAGAGGGCTCAGCACGCAGCCCTGCGGGGAGCCAGTGCTGAGGGTGCGGGTGGAGGAGCAATAAGGGCCTATTTTCACTGTCTGAGGATGGTCTGTAAGGAAATTATTTATCCAGGCGCATAAGATGGAGGGGAAACCTAGGCTTGACAGTTTTTCCACTAGTACTGTAAGTCAGGTATGATGGTGTTAAAAGCTGAGCTAAAATCGACAAACAGCATCCTTATATAGTTGCCTGGGCCTTCTAGGTGGCTCACAGCTGTGTGAAGGACCGTGGCGATGGCATCATCCGTGGATCTGTTTGGCTCTATAGGCGAACTGATGAGGGTCGAGGAAGGGTGGGAGGCTGGCTTTGATGTAGTCGGCTATCAGTCTTTCGAAACATTTAATTACCGCCAATGTTAGGGCTATGGGCAGGGCCGGCCCTGACCAATTTGCTGCCCTAGGCAATATTTTAGCTGGCGCCCCCCCCCCCAAATGCAGACACTCACTATGACTTGCGCATGCATGCACGTGCACGGTTGTGGCATGACCACCAAAACAGAAACATATGGACACAAGATGTGTGGGAATGTATTTAGTATCCTATCCATTTGAACATGATTTAAGTGGGGGGTGGACCTAACCTCCTCTTGGGGGGTCCGGGGGCATGCTCCCCTGGGAAGATCTATGGATACCTCTCTCAACACCCATATGAAACAGAACTGTAAGCAGATTTCCTTTTTATTTATGGATATTTTACAAATCACTCCCCTTTCAAACTCTATTCTTGTTTAGAACACATTTTTTGTACTGTCATATAGTATTTTATACAATAAGAGAATAGATGAAAATCTATTCTCTATTCGCTTACACAGTAAATTCCAATGTTAATAAAAGCACACAGAAGCTGTATACGTTTTTTGGGAGTTTGATTTATTTTAAATGAACACTAATACAAAATTAAAACCTATAATTGCACACTAAAACCATTATTTCAAAAAAAGAACAATTTCACATAAACCTCTGGTTTTTCTAGGGATGGGGCAGTTCAATTTGATTTTGGGGGGGGGGGCGCCATAGTTTATGGACACTGTACGCAATGTAGGCGTAGTTCTGTTAGTATAAGATAATAAGATGTACTTTGTTAATCCAAAATCGGGAAATTGTGTTGTTATGAAAAAGAAAAAGAAAAGTGTTTTTAATTTCTAACTTTTTTTTTTTTCTCCAATTTTTGGCGCCCCCCACTGATTGATGCGCCCTTAGCATTCGCCTATACTGCCTATGCCAAGGGCCGGCCCTGGCTATGGGCCTGTAGTCGTTGAGCTCTCTGACTGGTGTCTTTTTGGGGACAGGAATTATGGTAGCCGTTTTTAGACAGGATGGAATGCAAGCTTGTGACAGGGACAGGTTGAATATCCTGGTCAGGACCCCTGAAAGCTGGTCAGCAAAAGCTTTGAGTACTTTTCCGAGTACTCCATTGGGTCCTGCGGCTTTTCCAGGTTTCACAGACTTCAGCGTCTGCTTCACCTGATGTTCTTTGAGAGTGAGAGGTGGTATGGAGCTGGTAGTTTGCAGGGACAGGGGCAGAGTAGAAAAGTGGGGGGGTCTGCTAGCCTCAAAGCGGGCAAAGAAGTGGTTTAGTTCCTCTGCAAGGTGGGCGTCAGCTCTAGTAGTGCCAGATGTTTTGCCCTTATAGTTGGTTAGCTGTTGAAGGCCCTGCCAAACACACCGTGTGTTGTTATGAGCGAGATTCTCCTCCACTTTTCCCTTGTAGTCCTCCTTGTCATTTAGCACAGAGGCTCTCATGTCATGGTCCTCCTCAAAACCATCTCCAAACTCAACAAAGCTGCAATAATTTGTCAAAGAAATAACATCACACATAATGGAATTACATTTAGTTAAATGGACCATATATAGGATCAAACAATACATTGCAACACTGAGATTCTGTGATCCTGGATACTTGTTTACTTTACACTTTATTTTCTCTTTCCACACACACACGCACACGCACACGCACACACACACACACACACACACACACACACACACACACACACACACACACACACACACACACACACACACACACACACACACACACACACGGAAGGTCAGTTGTATTTTGTTCAGCATTCCTCTGTCTATTGGTCCATCTGGAGCCAATCTAAGCCTACTGCTAGAAACAACAACAGTCTGTCCTTGTATGCATCTGTGTTTGTAACCACAGTGAAAACTGCCACTTGCACAGAGGCATCATAAAGGCAGCCCAGGTGTTGGTGTGTGTGTGGGTTTTTATTTCTATGATCCTGTGTTTTTGTTTCCCTGTGTGTTGTTGTGTATGGCTGTACTTGTGTGTTATTTTAGTGGAGTTTGTTTTCTGAAGCTTTTGTGGCAATCTGGTTTTCATTTCCTGAAGGATGATTTCCTTTGTCCCCTTCGCTTTCGGCCCAATCACCTGAAGAGAGCGTCACATGCTTTTGTACTGGGAAAATTGACAGCAAACAGGCGTTCGAATGCAGATCGGCAAACACATTTCTCTGAAGAAACTAGATTGCGGTAGGCAAAAATGAAAGTTGCATATCATAGCTTTCAATTTAAGTACTGCCTTTACTCACTAGTCACTACAATCACTCACTTGTTTCTGTCCTTTTGTTCTGCACCTCTAAAGTTTCTTCTCACTGTGGGAGATCAGAGAATCCAAACAATATTCCTATTTCTTTCTGTTGCATGAAATCAAATGAGCATAGTGATGAGAAAACATTCATCCAGAAAACGTATTTTCCATGTCATAAGACAATTATGAAGAAACCAAATTAGTATAATTTGTTAATTTGTTAATTTGTTAATTTGTTTGGAGCTGGACGATTACTTAATGGAAGAAAGACATGTTAAATTAAGCTTCAATGTTTCTAATTGGCTTTCAACACAACAAACAATTTCAATTCAAGGTCTGTTAAAAATATATTTTGATCATTCATTTGATATTCAATATTAAGATTAAGTTGTTATTGAAATCCCTCGTCATGTTGAGGAGTTCTTGTCCATAAATTCATCATGAGCTTGATGTTTAAGACTTAAAGGTGGGGTATGTAATTTTGGAGAAACCAGCTCGAGTGCGCTAGAATTTGAAAATACACAACCGGAAAAAATCTGCCACTTCCATACAGAGCCCCTCCTCCAACACACACGAACGCGCACATGACCAATGAGGGCACGAGATAAGTTTGTGCACAGATGGAAGGCTGACAGGCAGGTAGGCCATCCAGTTACTTTAGCCGGGCCGGCTCAGATGATTGGTCGTGCTTTTTACAGTATTACGGCTTCCACAGATGCATTTTTTAATGTATTTTTTGTCAAAGCACTTAAGATATTAATTGCTATCGGGATGTTAAGAGCATTCCATGGAATATAACACAAAGTGTATCTCAAGCCGGTTTCTCAAACTTACCTACTCCACGTTTAATTGTAAAAAAAAACTACAATGGACAACAAGTCCTTCAGTTACCAAGAGGTAACATGGATATTTTTACATCTATCATTTCATTAGGAATAAGCAGTGTTGGGACTAACGCGTTACAAGTAACGCGTTACTGTAACACCGTTATTTTTGGCAGTAACTAGTACTCTAACGCATTACTTTTTAAATGCAGTAACTCAGTTACCGTTACGACATGGTGCGTTACTCCGTTAGTTGTTTTATATAGTCAACAGCCAGGCGAACAGAGATGAGAACTGTACTTAAGTACAGTACTTGAGTAAATGTACTTTGATACTTCCTGTGTCACATGCGGAGACGCGCTGTGGGCGTGTTTGTGTTGCAATGTTTACTAACAAGACTATCATGGCGGCGGCGGAGCTCAAGTCTAGTTTCTCCACCTGGAGATATTCTCACTATTTCACTTTTGTCGAGCACAAAGATAAGAACGTTTTAGTTAAATGTAAGTTGTGTCCTGGCGGGTCAAATAGCCTATCTACTGCCCAAACCAGTCATTCAAATATCTTAAAACATCTGCAAAAACAACATGCTGGGACGAAGCTAGTAACTAAGACCACAGAGACTCAGCCGACGCCACTCCACCTCCACCTAAGCAACAGCGGCTGGATTTTAACCAAAGGACTGTTATCCAAGGAAAAGTCGATAAAGCCATTGCACGGTATGTTGTAGAACACATGCAGGCTATTGCTACAGTGGAGTCACCCGCTTTCAGGGAGCTAGTTAGCATGATAGCATGTCCGGGCGGCACACGGCATATGGGACGGAAAACTTTTTCCAACTACCTGGAGAAAGAATATATAAAAATGGAAAGCCAGCTAATATCGATGCAATCCAGATTGCATATAATGCATGTTAAGTTGATCAACAGATTGTATTATTCTCCAATGCAATAACAGTACTGAAATGAAGGCTATAAGGGCATTAATGGGAGCCCTTTTTTCAAGTAACGAAAACGTTACTTTTCACAGTAACGCGTAAAAACACAGTTTGACACAGCAAGCGGACTACTTGTTTATGCCATGAGCACTGCAAACGTTTTAAAATGCTTCAAAAATAAATATATGTGAGTTACTGTTGTTACACTGTGTTGATGTAAGTTATGTTAAAAAGCTAAAAAGGACTGTCCTTAGATTTAGGTTTAGTGTCACTCAAAATGTCAGCTTTGACCCTGTGAAGGTGGTCAGTCCTTTGTTACAAATGACCTTGATTTGAGAGAGTAAGCTTACTTGTGATTGGCAGAAAATGACAGGGAATGCCTGGTTTGTAATTCCCTTCCTAAAATCTGTTTCAACATATGAAAGATACTGTATCCCCAAAATAATCTTTTCATTTAATTTAATTCCCTGTGGATGTGAGGAGGACTCACAGAAACCTGTCTCTTTACAAGAACATGCCAGAAAACATTTTCCAGCTTGTTTCACACATTTGTCTCCAATAAATTATGTTCTCTAGACAGTCCAACTGTAGCAGAAGTGTGACCTTTTTTTAAATAGCAACTATATTAAATTCAGGACTGTCTTAGAACTTGCACTTCATTAAAATGCTCTGGTTATTTAAAGTTTTGGAAAAGTAATCTTACATCAGGACTCTGGTGGGAACCCTGGAGGAGGACTGAGGTCGATAGTGACTCATTTTCACACCTCTTCTCCCGCCATGACAAACCCACTCCTCAGCATAGGCAGCAAATTAAAACCTCAAACTCTAACGACCCTCTTTCCTCCTATCTCCTCTCCTCCCTCTTATTGTATTCTTGTTTTCTGTCTCTCTGACTATACTGCTCCATATTATCATAGATTTTTTCTGTCCGCCTCCTTCCTTCTTCTCCTCTCTGCTCTCCTTTTATTTAGTCACTCAGTTTCCTCTCCTCTCTCTGCCTGTGTATGTGTCCACTTTCTTTTCACTCTTACTGATAAACAGTAGTATGTCACTGAACATTTAAAAGGTCTTACTTTGCCTTTTTGGGGTTTTCCTCTTTCCTGTAGTGTTTTATTTAGGTTTCTGTGTATGTAAATTTCATTTCATTTCATTCCAAACCTTTATTTATCCAGGTGTATCCCATTGAGATCATTGATCTCTTTTTCAGGGGAGACCTGCTCAAGTAGGTTCCACATGAAACATAAAAACATAAACAGAACAACAAAAAGGACATTTTACATCATCATTACAGGGATTACAATTTACAATAACTATCCACATGAGCAGGTACCAACAGCTTCCGATTGAGTAGCATCCAACCGAGCTTTAAAAACATTTAGTGGCACTAGATTGCTCAGTTTCCATTTCAATTGCAGACTATTCCAAGACAGTGGAGCTGCACATCTAAAAGCTTTCTTCCCTAAGACAGTCCTAGCAGTTGGCACATTTAATAAAACCACAGCATGCGATCTCAGGCAGTAGCCACTTACAATTTTCCGTGAGATCAGGGAGCAGATATAAGATGGAAGTTTCCCTAACATGGCTTTGTATATAAAAATGTACCAGTGACTGAGCCTCCGTACAGTTAGTGAAAGCAAACCAGCCCTTGCATACAGGGTACAGTGATGGGTTATTGCTTTACAGTTTGTCACAAATCTCAGGGCGCTGTGATACGCAGCATCTAACTTGACCAGGCAATGGGCAGGTGCATTCATATACATCAAATCACCATAGTCCAGCACAGGTAAAAAGGTCACAGTGACTAGCCTTTTCCTGGCCTCAAGCGAGAAACAGGACTTGTTCCCGTAGAAGAAACCTAGCCTAACCCTCAGCTTTTTAAGCAGGTTATTGACATGACGTTTAAAAGTGAGACAGTCATCAAGCCAGATACCTAGGTATTTGTAACAGGTAACCACTTCAAGTATTATTCCTTTTGTAGGAATAAAAATTAAAAAACCAAATAAAAAGTAAATGGTTTGTAAAGGCAAAAAAATCCCCTGAAAATTCTCTTCCACAAACCCCCCCCCCCCCCCCTGCCTAAATCAACTCAAATAGACCCGTTTGTTTTCTTCCGCGACAACGTGACATCACTACACAACACTTCTATTTGCTTGCGCTCCCACACATTGTACATGATAGGCTAAGGAGCGGGGAATCTCTAAGCTGTTGACCAATCACAACAGAGCCGGCCAGCTAACCAATCAGAGCAGACTGGGCTCTGGTTTCAGACAGAGGGTGAAAACAGGCAGTATGAGAAAAATAAAGAGCTTTTTGAACCTTAAAGCATGGAGACATGTCACAGTAGAGACACACAGTACATATAGGAACCTGAAAATGAGCATAATAGGGCGCCTTTTATCAGTAGCTCAATGATTTTTCTTTGCACATTTGCATTGCAGCATACAAAACACCTGTAACTACAGCAGGACCTGTAAAGCAGAATCCTTTTAACAGCATATCTAGTTCAATATTTTCTCGTTTCTCTCTTTATATCTGCTGTGAGATTGGATTACTTTGCCGTTTTGTACCACCAAATATTAAGCCTAATGACTTGTATGTACTGATCTACTCGTGGCCCTCACAAAATGTTCACTTTAATGAAGATTGTGTCGGGGACTTGATTAGGGTTTTAACAGAGAGGATTACATCTTGGTCTTTTCATTCTGGCCATTGATAGAGTTAATAACAGGCTTATGATGCTCTCAGGAGGATCCCACTGATGTCTTGTGTAGCCGTGTGGCCGAGTGTTTATTGTTCCTTCGTTTCTACTGCCCATAATTCCCCTCTCCTCTCCCGTCATTTCCCTCTCCTGCTGTGCTATTCTCTGGGTCTTTTCTCTCTGCGGTGTTGTATCTCTTTTAGTTCCTATTCCCCAATGCTAAAGGTTGCCACGACAAAAGCTTTGACTATTATCCAGGTGGAGTGGGTGGTGTCAGACAAATTATATGTTCTTGGAAATGTCAATCATTTCAAAGGAAGTAAATAGCCTAACTTAGGCGTGCTAAGTGGATAGTGAACCCTCCGAAAGGTGGAAAGTGTTCCTGATAATTCACATCCAAGCCTTTTCTTTTAGCATTCACTCTCTGTGCCGTTAAGTAGTTACAATGCAGTTTTATGCAAGACCTCTGAAGCACTTACAGACCTGAACCACGACTTCCCATCCTGAAGGTCCATCTGACAAATCTCAAGGGTCATGAGATGTTTTGTGGATAAAAAGAAGAACAAAATTGCAACAACAAAATATCTTAGCTTCATTCTTGTGAAACCAAGGATAGATTTATCTCTATAAATAATGTCCAAATGAAGGGAACTAACTAACTATTTGGTTAAACTGCTCACATATAGACCGCAACCTTTTGGTGTTTTTTTATTTTGATTATTTGAAAGACAACCACTTTGTGCAAAGTTACAGCCCATAACCTTTCTGAGTCTCACCACTCTCTTCAACCTGAGCCCAGCATTATTCAGCAGACGGACAGAAACGGACAGTCTGATGAACAAAGGTTTTAGCCAGACATTTCTGTCATGAGTTGGTGTTGATGATCAACCAGGTTGCTAGAAACATTATATACAATTACATTTAACTTACAATAAGTACATTAAACCATGATGAGACAAACTCAAAAAGCCACATTAGCTCTCAATAAAATAACTATTGTACGGCTTCAAATATTTTTAAGTGATACGTACAGAAATTGCCTGGATGAAGTTGCAACACATTGTTATATGTTATGTAAGTGTCAAAATGAAATGAAAGTTATAATTTCAAAACTCAAGGTGTGTAGCTATCTATTATTTTTATTTATTATCCTACAATACATTTTTTCAAATACAATTATTTGGTTTGAGGTGTGAATTAAGTGAAATGTACGGCTTTGCTTCAGTCCATTATCTCAATATCTGTCATGCACTACAGCAGGGGTAGGCAAGTAAGTTTGGCCGTGGGCCAATTTTTTGCTGAGCCGCAAGATGGCGGGCCAGAACATAATCAAAGCCTAATTCAAGGAATTGATTTTGGTAAGAGGGCGCAGCGCCCCTGTTTCCCGGTTCAGAAAAAACTCTGATATCGCTGATAACCCTCCCCATCAACACTCTGATGCGCAGTCAGATCCGCTGATTGGTTCACTGATGATATAGGCGCCCAATCCAGAGCCTCTGGCTAGACCTGCCCAAAGGGAGGCTCGTCCTCTCTAGCCCCATTTCAGTCCCAAAGCCAGGGCTATTATCTGTATTTTAACAGACTTATCTTTTAAATTGAGGTGTATTTATTGTTCTCTTCAAAGTCTATTTTTCTCTGAAATTGTAGGGAGGATGGTCCTCCCTTTCCTCAATGGACGAGTCTCCACTGAGTAAAGTAACTAGCAGTGTTATTTAACATACTTTTATTCTGATAAGTATTGTCAAGTTCTCTGGGTTTTTGGCATTTATTTGAGTGTTTGCCAACATTTGAGAGGCTTGAGGGACAACTGGAATCCTTTTTCTTTTTCTTTATTTCAACTTTTCAAGGACACATTAGGATTCTTTCAGGTTGAAAACCTTTAAAAAATACCAAAGGACAAAATAAATCAATTACAGCAGTTTTGCTTTGCAATTTCATATATTATAGCCTACATTAATCAGTAACCAAGTATTTTACTCAAACTCAATGTATTTAATAGTTAAATAAGTACTTTAATTGACCTGGTTCCCCCCAACCACACATTTGCCATATGTGACCCGCTCTATCGAAATCAATCGAAAGTCGCAATGGCTCATTTCAAAATAAATGTGGATTTGCGTAAAAAAATAGTTTTTCGGGGATCGGGTGTTTTGTTTGATTTTAAATAAACAAAGTCTTGGCTTTCAGAATATGACATTTTTATTTCCAAAATCACACGATAAATACATGTTTGAAGCTTGTAAAGGGAAGATGACAGCTCTCCCTCGCCACTCTGCTCTTCCACAGCGCCGCTTCCCCTCCCTCCGCTGACATTATGAATGTAAGCGGATATGTCGGGACAGAATTTATTTTACCGGACACATTTGAAACTCACCGGTCATGTTTCAATAATAATAATAAGAATTGTGTAGCAGAGTTTCCGTTAGCAGGTAATCACCGGACTATGACCGGATATGCTGATGTTTAAAACTCAGTTAATGGGGCTCATTTTTATATTGCTTCAGTTTATAATTGTTACAGATCAAAAAATTCAGATTCATTTTTCAATAAATGATTCCACAAACAACAAACAACATAATTATTACATTCAAACAAACTACTTGTAGTAGATGAAGTACATTATTCAAAAGTTTACATTAACTTTGAATAATAACACGGGAGAAACGGATGCTCTCTTTTCCCCTCTCCCTCTCTCTCTCTCTCCTGACAGCCCGTCAGTTTCTCATGCAGCTCGCTAAACAGTGGGCGGGGCTTCAGGTGATCTTCAGGGCAAATCGTGTTGGGGAACACGAATCAATAGATTAAAAATCGTGTTGGTGAACACGAAATGCCGTGAGACTGGGTTGGGTGATCATGCAGAGCTGCGTGTCTCCATCAGACTCAGCAGCTGATCTGATCTCTCTCTCGGGTCCGGTTATACTTCACTCGCGTTTATGTCCATATCGATCAGATCCAGCTCTCCTGATCGGCCTTTATAGAGAGCACCGATCAAACTATTAAGAGTGAATATCGGCCGATAATGACCGGCGGCCGATCGATCGGCGGCTAACGGAAACTCCGATGTGCGACTGTCGGTCCTATGTTGTAAAAAAAAAACACAAAAAAAAAAAAAAACATTTTTTTTATTTTTGATTCTCAAAATTACGGGCCAAATATGATTGCTGGCGGGCCAACAATGGCCCGCGGGCCGCCTGTTGCCGACCCATGCACTACAGTATGTTTTCTCTCAAATACTTCAGCTCTGACGAGTCTCTGTAAAACCTTTTTATTTTTCTTTGGTGTCCTTTGCTTTCATCATGTTGGCTGTTGTGTTGCCATGGAACAAACCCTTTTTCCTGTTTAGGGGACTAAAGTGTGAATAAAGCGAGTCCATACTGGGATGCAGAGACCAAAGAAGGATGAGTAGGAAAAGTGTCCGATATGTGTGGGGCGTGTAGTGAGGGTGTAAACTATGATTTGACTGCCTTATAGACTCCAAATCACCAAATGGGGTTGGATGGAGAATAAGTGTTAGTCAATAAAACGTCCACCCAAGTACACCTCCATGCCCACTATGGTGTGTATGTGTGTGTGTATTTTCAGTCAGCTGTGAAATGGGTGATTCCTCCTCCCGGTTTAAGAACCAAGGGTAATGATGTACATGTAGAATGGAAGAGGTTTATCGAGGCATTAAGCCCACCTCTTACTCCCTCTCTATCTCTGCCTCTCTTCTTCTCAGTCCCTGGCTCTATTTCTCCCCCCCCCTCTTCCTCGATGTCCCCCTCTCTCTGTTTTTATGGTGGCATTATTATCTCGCTCTCCCACCCATTACTGTTCAGGTTGGAGCAGAATAATAAATTTCAGGATCATGCCGACACAGCGTTTCTCCTGCTGAAGCTCATTCTGTGGACTCGACAGAAACACTGCATGGAAACACAAGACAACAAAGATTGTAGCATAATCTCTTTCTCTTTACTTTTGAAACATTTTGAAACTATTTTTAGGAAAACTATCATAAGTTGAAGAAGCAGCTGTAGTTGTTTTGTTTTTTTCTGTATTCCTGTTTAAGAAGTAAGCACACTACTACTACAGTCATACAATATTTACATATGCCTTTAAAAAAACGTAAAATGTAGGTACTTTTATATCCACATAATATCAACTCAATCGGGTCGATCAGTCCACTTCATGGTCTTAATTGAATACAACTCTTTACTTGATTAGTCTTTTGTATGCTGAATGATTTATTTACATGAACAGAATATTTCAAGTGGTGTTTTTGCAAAATTCCTGCCTTTGTTGGTGTATAACCACCACCTGTAGATCAAGTTTATAATGTCATAACATAGCCAGTAATATGTGTAGAGTAACTTTAATCCACGTATGTGCGTCCATACTGATCTGTCTGTGTCTTTCTTCAGATTTCAGCATATGGGGGGAGTTTGGTCTACACTGTGTCCTATACTACAGACCAACAAGAGCCAATGGCCATCAGAGTCACCTCCCAACCCGACCTGATCATAGAGGTAAGATTCTAAACACATTGTTGTAGCGACCGTTCACAAACATAACCACTGAGAGGGCTAAGTAGTAGTCTGAAGTTGAATTAATCTCCATTAATTGTATTTCAATGCAAAGCAAAGCGGCAAGTTGTAAACATAATCATTATTGCGATACATTGTGATAAATATTGTGCCCCTGAACTATCCCCCTGCCCTTAACAAGCAAAAGTAATGATCAGAAGGTGCAGAAGTAATGTCATTTACCCGGTTACATAGACACACCTCCACACAGCACACACCCAGTTACCAAAAAAACAAAACAGAATCCTTCCCCTACACTCTGATACAAATGAAGAGGCATATTGTAAATTAAACTCTAATTAAGAGCAGTTTAACTCTAATGCATACTTGCTTTATTAAACCATTTGGGTACATTTCGGACATTCATTGTGAGCAGACGGTTACATTCCTCAAAACAGCTCATTTCCTTTGGGCAGCTGTGAGTGTTTCCAACATTTAACACATACATGACTTTGTTGTGTTAAGGGAATGGTCATGACCAGAGGACACCCACGAAAACACAAGTGTGTGTGTGTGTGTGTGTGTGTGGTGTCTGTGTGTGTGTGTGTGTGTGTGTGTGTGTGTGTGTGTGTGTGTGTGTGTGTGTGTGTGTGTGTGTGTGTGTGCGTGTGTGCATGCGTGCGTGCGTGCGTGCGTGCGCGTGTTTATGCATTTAGGTCTGCAGCGTTATTTATCTCTTCCCACAAGCCATTGACTTTTGCACCAGTGAAGACCACTAAATGAAGCAGCAAATAAAAAAACACACACACACACACACACACACACACACACACACACACACACACACACAGAAGCAGCTACAGCTGGCAGAGAAATGCTGGACTTAGCAATAAAAAATGCAGATAGTCTCTCCCTCCCCTCTCTGTATGTCTTTATAATGAGCAGGTTGTGATATGATGTATGGCAGCAATAAGCAAAGCAGCAACACTATTAGTTAACTTAAATCTCTATCAGCATTGTGTGTGTGTGTGTGTGTGTGTGTGTGTGTGTGTGTGTGTGTGTGTGTGTGGTGTGGTGTGTGTGTGTGTGTGTGTGTGTGTGTGTGTGTGTGTGTGTGTGTGTGTGTGTGTGTGTGTGTGTGTGTGTGTGTGTGTGTGTGTGTGTGTGTGTGTGTGTGTGTGTGTGTGTGTGTGTGTGTGTGTGTGTGTGTGTGTGTGTGTGTAGACCACACAAATACAAACAGGCATATAAGTAAATTGGTGTGTGTGGGTGTGGACATGTTTTAAAGCGTGCCAAAGCTGCAGAAATGATCCCGTTATTTCACACGCACAACTTTCTACCAATGACGTTAAAGGAAAAAATGTTTTAATTAGAAAAGTTTGAGAAATAAATGCTCTGTAATAAGCTGCAATGACATGTGGAAATAAACTTCTCTGGAACTGACTGCTACATAATTGAAAGACAAATACAAAGTTGTGTCTTTAAGATATGACATTTAAATTAAATTAGGACAGAAATGCAAACATTTAATGCACACATTTAAGCAGAAGAAAATGAATATACAATGGGAAGAGTGAGAGGAAAGAAGGAAACGAATAAAGGATGGAAGGAAGAAGGAAACACAGTGAGAAAAACGAGAATCAGATGATGGGAAAGAAAGTAAGACAGAAGAGAAAGGATGGAAGGACAGTAGGAAACGAAGATAGAAAATGAAGGTAGACAGACGGAAATTAACACAGGAAGGGAGGATGGGAGAAGGGAGGTAAGTCGAGACGTGAAGAAAGAAAACTGCTGAGATGGATAGTCACAGACCAATGAGCTTCTGTTATTTAAAGATGTGTCAGTCAGAGTGACAGATGGGGAGGAGAGGAGGACAAGTGTCGGCCTTGTTGTCAACAAAAAGCCTCTCCAAATGATGACGATAATGAACCACCTACACACTGTCACAGGCTTTCTCCCTCTTCACTTCTCTCTTTCAGTCTTTGTCTTGTTTTGCATCCCCCCCCCCCCCCCCCACACACTGTTTACTCTCCGCATATCTACATCAAGTTGTGATATTGTTTGTTGCATGGTTTGTGAAGCGCAGGCAGGAGCCTTGGTTGTAAGTATGCAGGATCTGAATAGACAATAATCTCTCTGTCTTTGTTTGTCTGTACGGCTTTGTTGATTTCAACGTCTTTCTCTCCCACTTCATCAGCTCCTCCATCTGCTGAGTTACAAAGAAAAACTGTAAATACCAAACATTTCACGACAGCAATAAACACTGCCAATGCATGCATCTGGAGTTCTCGCTGTAAATAATAGATACAAACTTGATTTTGATTTGTTTCTAAACTATATTTTAATGCAAAGTAATCTTATAAGTTCTTCTGTTGGTACCACAAAATGCTTTCTCGAGGACCATTTAGAATCAGGTTGAAAGAAATATAAACACAATTATCTTACCTCTCGTTTAGGTTTTACTCAATACTTCCTATTTAATTAAAACGTGTTTACCCCAAAAAGACCAAAAGCAACATTTAATGTATCCCTTTGTCTGTGTTTCCAATTAAATGTGGCCCAGTGATGCGCAACCAATGTGTATAAATCTGCAGCTGAAAATAGTCCCAAACAAGTGTTCTCTGTCAGTATTGATTGCTTAAAACTTGCCCAGCTGCTTTTCCTTTTTAAAAATAAAACTATTGTATATTTTACTGCACATAATTTAGAGGAATGAATAGACTTTAACCTGAAAGCTAAAGGCAACAATGCAATGTTTTTTTGTCTTTTCTTGGAATTTCCTTCCAAATTAAACCTTATCCGTTTAATTGATATTTTTTAAAGATGTGATTACTAGAAGTAAGCGACAATAAAACATGGCCTCTCTTTCAGAAACTTAATGAAAACACTTTCCTCAGAGGTGACTTTGTCTTTTTTTCTTGTCAATCTGCCTCTTTTCTTTGTGTCTCTCTTTCTTTCCGTCTTTATCTCCGCATCTCTCAGCCTTTATCTCTCCCTCCATCGCCTCTCTTTCAATTAATTTTTATTTAATGGTTTATTGGCATGGTGAGCTCTCTCTCTCTCTCTCTCTCTCTCTCTCTCTCTCTCTCTCTCTCTCTCTCTCTCTCTCTCTCTCTCTCTCTCCATAAGTAGTTGTCACTCTGCGTTAGCCGCTACATGCCATTGATCTCTTCTCAACAAGAGATAGTCAGATACCAGGCTCCAGCTCAATTCACTTTGCATTCAGTCCATTCAAATTGTCAATAGAGACTGCAGCTCATTACCTAATGACACATCATTCACTCTCACTGTCTCTTTTTCTGCAGGTCAGATGCATATTCCTCTAAAGGAGGTGTCATACTCTATTTATGTTTTGGAGAATATCCCCTGTCTAGATGTATGCAATTAAAAATAAGCTGCAACAAAGAAAAAGATGAACACAAGTTTTTTCTTCTGTCTCTGCCAGGGAGGCGGGATCAAGATTATTGACAGAAGGTTCGGCCAACCGGTGTACCCGTCATCGCCAAGCACCAATCACATTCCTCTTTCACCCGCTAACTTCCTGGTTGCAGAGACCGCTCAGCCAATCGGTCGCAGGGATTTCTTGTCAGTGTTGGCCAACGTGACCAGAGTGATGGTGCGGGCCTCTTATAGCACAGAGACAAGCGCTGTGTACAGGTAGAAACACACACACACACAGAGACAGACACACACACTGACAGGCATAGTTACTTACTGTACATTAGGTCAAAGGTAATAACTCATTATTGTTATTTGTACCTGTAACATTCCAACAAATGTAATATGATGTGATACTGCTGTTTTTTCGAGTGCCAAAGATGATTATTAGGGGTCAAAAGCAGCAGGTTGTGTTTTAGATTTGTATTTTTTTGTTGATTTTGTCACATGGCAAGTATTTACTTTCATAATAAACAGTTGGTAATAGCAGTTTGTGGACTTTTTGTGCATATAACTCTTCTCTTTTATTACTAAATACTAAACAAATGTTCATAATAATAGGGTCATTTCACACAGCCTTTTCACCACATGTGTCAAACTCAAGGCCCGGGGGCCAAATCAGGCAGGAGGATATCATTTAGTGGGATTTAATTTCGGCCCGCAGGATAATTTCTAATTACTATTAGATCTGGCCCGCTGGTATATTGCACGCACACCTTCACTCCATCCTGAGGGTCTCCTCTGCTCAGAGCCTGACCCCAAACATTGATGAACTTGCACCCGAGATGAGACGCCAAGTATCTGGCTTGAACTAGCATCACAGAGCAGCACACTGAGTTTACATGGATGTTTCCTTGTGCACTTTTTTTCTTGAGACAACAGGGCATGTTTGTTTTTTTCTTTTTTAAGCTATTGTTGGCCTGTGGGAAAATGTAATCATAGGAAATGAGTCTGCAGATAGAGCCATAAGAAATTAATGCAACTGATTATTTAATGTTGTTTTTATAGGCAATCATTTAAGCTTTGTTAGTTCCAGGTTTAATATGTGCAATAAGTTCATTTCAATAAGTTTTGCAATAAACATTGAACCAGTCCGGCCCTCGACTGGTACTGATTTTTTTATTTTGGCCCACTGTGTATTTGAGTTTGACACCCCTGATTTACACAATGCTCCAACACGTAATATATTAAGTATTGATTAGTAAACTTGCAGACACATTAGTATTGGCTTTATGAAAGAAAACAACTTGCCCTAAGTTGAGTCTCACAAATATTAGTTAAATGTTAAATTGTGTGAATAACCCTACTTTAACCTTCTTCTACAAAGCATAAAGGGGGCAGTTTAATTTATAGAACTCACAGCTGTCTCTGAGTAAATTCTGCCTGAGAGAATGAACTCAGGTCATACTGTCAAACTTGTAATTGTCTAATCAGCCGAGTAGCCCTGCCTATGCAAGAGGTAAAGTATGTATTCAATGTCTCAATGCTTGATATTTCACATAGTTGTTCTGTGTGTTTCTGTTCTGTATACTTGCAGACTCCACTCATTCTCTATGGAGGTAGCCAATCCCTCTGCTGGAGGAGAGAGGAGGGCAGCGGCAGTGGAGAGCTGCTCCTGTCCTCCTGGATATGCTGGAACTTCCTGTGAGGTAAACATAGAAACACACTGACTGATGTGTGTTATATAGCTTTTTGTGCATGTAAATGGTCTGCTGAGGCTGAAATCCCAACGAGCAGACTGGGTCAAACAGAGGATGAAAAGAGTTGCTGCAGCTCAGGCATTATGAGCAAAATAAAGGGCTTTTTTAAACCAGGAAATGTGGATAATAGGGCCCCTTTAAAACCTCCTCTACATCAAGCAATACTATCCCAAATACTTTGATGATACTTTAGAGTTAGGTCTAATTTAAACTATATAAACATCAAGCAACTTCTTAGTCTTTGCAAGTGTATTGTATCCCATAGTTTAATAAAGAAAGGGGACCAAGCGATATTTGTGTTTGGAAACAGATCTGCTGTAGACTTTGAGCCGAAACGTGCTGCTTTGAATTATTTAAAATACAAATACAAACACACCAGTATGATTTATTGTATTTAAGTATAACAGATTCTCTTTTGTATTACTTTGTATGATTATGGGAGGAAATAAAAGATCATCCGAGTTTTCTTTTTCTTTTAAAGCCTGTTAAGCAAAGCTGAACATGAAATGCGAGCATCATAAAAGTGTTTAGTGTCAGACTGCAGCTGAACGTTATTATTGAATGACACACAAATGCACATCGGGGGTTTTAAAAACTCAAGCATACAAACAGACATAATCACACACACACACACACACACACACACACACACACACACACACACACACACACACACACACACACACACACACACACACACACACACACACACACACACACACACTTGAGGTGCTAATTAGAGGATCACAGGGTAAACACTTCACACTACAGCAGCTTTAAGACTCTGTCCGTCTCTCTTACTGTGTGTGTGTGTGTGTGTGTGTGTGTGTGTGTGTGTGTGTGTGTGTGTGTGTGTGTGTGTGTGTGTGTGTGTGTGTGTGTGTGTGTGTGTGTGTGTGTGTGTGTGTGTGTGTGTGTGTGTGTGTGTGTGTTTCAGACATGCGTTCCTGGTTTCCGAAGGGTGAACGGGAATCTGTATAGCGGTGTGTGTGAAGCTTGTCGTTGCCACGGACACGCTACACAATGCCATGAGGTCACAGGACACTGCCTGGTGAGATGATCGATACGTTGATTAAGACATTTGTTATGTGTTTCAATCAGTGCTCAAAACCACACTGTAGTTATTCACTCGGCTTTACTCTGTCTCATAAATCGTTTTTTGACATAATAAAGGGGTCTTTTTATTCCAGGAAAATTGGTACCAGACATCGAGTGTTGGGAGCAGAAAATGAAAAGGCTTGATTACTTTTGATATTTTCAGAATGTCAAACGATAATACGAAGATGGAAAGAAAAGCATACTTTGAAAAATGTTAGAATATGTTAAGTTACAGCATTATATGTTCATGCCTGTATTGGGATTGAATGCAACACTTTATTCTCTCTAAGCTTCCTTTAACTCATAAAGCTGCCATTCATCACATCAAGGTATAATAATTAGCATGTTTCATTCAGAGTAAAACAACCTGACATTTCTTTTTTACAGTATGTTTTAAACAGTAATCTTTCCCATGTTGACATAAATAAAAACATTTTCAGGTTAACGACTCAAACAATTTCAATCCATTGTTTAGAAAACCCTGTGTTGCTCACATGTATTGGTCAGTTTATAATTGAGAGTTCCCAAAAACTGTTGAAAAATATAGTAGTGTCTGCAATATGAGCGCTAACCAGTGTGGACTTCCATAAAAGCCTAAAAAGGACCCTTCCTCTTTATGTTATTGTATGCCTGAAATCAGAGCAACATTAATTAACCCTTTGAACCTGGAAAAACATGTGGAAAAAATACACATATTGAAATATTGAATATTTTTCTACAGTGAAATTACGTAAAGTCACCTCTTGATAGAATGTTCTTGGATCCACCATCTAGTGGTCATCAAAGGAAATGTAGGATTAAACACGTGTCCTGCTTTTATATACACACACACACACACACACACACACACACATGGTCCAATACACATGTTAGTGTAATGTGTAAACACATACATGCCAACCTTTTCATGTGTTACAGCAAACACACAGTCCCTCTACATCTACAATACTGCACACTGCCTCAGGCTGAAGTTGTCAGTTAGGATCTCTCTCACACACACACACACACACACACACACACACACACACACACACACACACACACACACACACACATACATACATCACACACACAGACACAAACACACACACACACACTTATAATGTGTTTTTATTCTGTATCAGACCCCTATAAAGTTATGTTAAAGACATGTTTTTAATTCAATTACTTTTACTGGTGGAAGCAGCGCTGCAAGCAAGTCAGAACATGTTGTTAAATGTGAGATTTAAATGTACAATTTTACACATTTTCAAAAAACTATTAACTTTTCTTTATTATGACTATTTGCTCTCATTTCACTTTTTTATTTATTATTCCTCATGGTGCATATTGAGCAATAAAGTAGGTATAATGTACTGTAATACTCATCAAAACGGTTCTCGGGGACATTATTGTTTTTTCGAGGATCTACCTGTGAAACAGCATGTGCTTGGTTACTATGGTAACCAAATGTGATGCTCATCCTGAACAAATTCAAACAGGTCAAATTAACCTTGACCTGGTGGAGATTGTTGCTCCTGCTGCGCTCTGTTTGACGATGATTTGATGGGACAGCTTTATTTAATAAGAGCAGTTTTGTTGTTATAAAATGTGTCACACAGTGTCTGCTCTTCTTATTGCAGTGCCGTAACCCTTGAGCCTATTTAGTATTTGACCCTCTAGAAGCAACGTGTGACACTAATTACTCTAAAATAATGCAGGTCAATCGTTAGCCCTTTGTTTTTTTTATTTTCACGGTCCCAACGTGCATTCTACACTTATCTATACATTGATTTTATTTGTGGCTCATTTTACTGTTGTTGTAGTTAGACCTGTCTGTATTCAGCATTTGGTGCTTCCAGGTTAACTTACAGGGGGAAAAGTATACCGTATTCATTGTAGCCTACTTAAAAATTAAGAATACAAAAAATAAAACCCGGCAACTCTGTCTTTTTAGTATATTAAGGTTTAATGAAATCTCTCTAAACCAAGATAACTTCACCGCCCTAAAGAAAAGGTTATTTCAACAAAAGGCTAATATATATATATCAGTGAATGGTGTTTTTTATGAAGTTAAACCTGTCGATGTTAAGCATTTTTACGCTAAAGTTGCTGCAAGGTACACTTTACAAAAATATAGAATAAAAAAGAAAAGACAAATCTTCAGGAAAAAAGGCAACTTTCTATTTTTGAGAGATGTTATGAAACCAATACAATCGAACAGACAGAGATAACTTCACCGCCCAAAATAAACTCTTATGTGAACAAAACACAAACACATTTGATGGTATATTATTTATTTCTTACCTAAAGCATGAATGAAGACAATATTAACACAAAGAAAATCTTCTGATGACACAAAGGTTAACTGATCAGGGTTGTTTGTTTAACAGTGTATTGGTTTTCCTGATATATAATTACCTTTTAACCTGTGTGTCTCCTGCAGGACTGCTCCCACCACACCTATGGCCCTCACTGTGACACCTGTCTACCAGGTTACTATGGCAACGCCACCCGTGGGTCACCTGCGGACTGCCAGCCCTGCGCCTGCCCGCTCAATCTTCCTAGTAACAAGTAGGTTACAGGTCTCATGGCGCCGTAACGACACAATTTAATAAAATACACCTCAATCTATTGCAGCTGGCCCCCATTTTCTCCTCTCGACCCCTCTCTCTTCATACTCTCCTGACACTCAAACTGCTCGTCTCTAAAGGATAACGCCACAAATAGAGGCTTCATCATTGTGGGTAGAAATATAATTGTCAAGGTATGAATATAAATATTATCACCGCAGGTAGAAGCATCTCCATAAGTGGAGAAACATCATCCCTGTGGGTAGAAATCTCACCACTGCGGCCAGACAACTTAACACAGTAGCAAACTCACACCTCCCACATGTAATTAAGGCATTTAAAATCTTTCACCATATCACTTGTGCTGTACAGGCTTCACTGTCTCAAATTATGGTTGTTCAAGTGACAGCGAGTATCTTCAAAAATATGTTTTCTAAAAAATAAGCAATCTTCTGTTTTTCATAGAAGCAGCCCAGGTAAGAGGCAAGGCTCTGTGTGATTATGGTTCATCTAGGAAGTATGCAGACCTTGTGTGTAAGGCTGGTGTGTGCCAGCTGTGCAAAAACATGTTTTCCACTCATTACATATTTTTAAACCGTTGCTGAGCAGAAATAATCTAATTAACACCCCATTGTGTTCATTGTCTATCCATTGCTGGCCTGTCCTGGGCATCCTTTGTTGGCATGGAAGATGGTCATTGTTGTCACTCCACCAGGTTTATTTTGTGGATGTATGAAGAGAACTCAATACAGCCTTGGAGGCGGGACCCATTTCATTCCTATGAAAGTTTCTCAGTGGCGCATGAAGGCAAAATGGCCGACCTCTCGAGAGCAAACTACCCGTATGTTCGCCCATAGAGAGGGCGCACAATCTCCCATTCTCGGGTCAGTCAAATGCAAAGGGTAACAAAGTAACACTGGATTCGGCTTTAGTGCATTTTTACAACTTTTAGACCCAAATTATTTAAATAAGGGCTATGAAATTGTTTGCACTGTGTAGTTTAAAAAAATTCTGCTGATTTACAGACGTCTCTTTCCCAATGGTCAAAAGGTAAAAGTATAAAGAAGAAACAAGCATTCATTGGAATTTTCTTTCTCAAATTTTACTTGAAATTAGTTGTGCAATATAATTGGATGTAAATCTGTCTTTTGTCACCAGTAGACCCATATATAATCATTGGTTGAATTAGATGACACACACACACACACACATACACACACACACACACACACACACACACACACACACACACACACACACACACACACACACAGGCAGCAGCAGCTGAGAATCCTCCTGCAGTCATGCCCTATCCTAAACTCTCCGAGCTAAAGAAAGACACAACTATCTCTGTCTCTACCCTCCCCTCCTTCTCTCTGTCTCTACCCTCCCCTCCTTCTCTCTGTCTCTACCCTCCCCCCTCCCTCTCCCCCCTGCAGTAATAATAGCTTGAAGGTGCCGTGCCTTTCAGCCCCTCAAAATAGCCACCTAGTCCGTTATGTTCACAGAGGCGAGTCCCTAGAATAGCCAGACAGTCAGACTGCTCCAGTTAGCTGTAAGGGTTAAGCTCTTACAAACATCTGATAAAGTCATATATGAATTTAAACATTTAATCTGATTTACAGCAGATTAGCAGAAATCAATTTAGTTCTGGAGAGCTGTTCCTCTTTATAAACATTCAGGCTGAGGAACTTCACTTCAAGGAGTCTTTTTTGTTCCATTTCTAGTTAGATCTAAATCTACTTAACATTTTAGGGTAGTATAGTTATAGACACTTAATCAATTATCCCTTAACAAAGATCCTAATGATTCGTACCAATACAGATTTAACTGTAAAAAAGTTTCCAAGACTGTCAGCCAATCTTTCCCAATGTGCTAAAGAAGATACTTGAATGGACAAAATATATTTTTTGAGTTGAAGTTGTAGCTTTATTTCTGTACTTGTTGCCTTCTTGAAACTAAATCTATGACCCACCAGTGCCCTCTTTTACATGTTCTCTTCTCCTGACACTCAGACTACTTTTCTTTGTATCTTTTAAGAATGTCACCACAGATAGAGGCTTCATCGCTGTGGGTAGGATTATAATTGTTATGGCATGATTAGAAATATTACACCACAGGAAGAGGCATCAATATACAGTAAGTGGAGAAACATCATGCCTGTTGGTGGAAATGGCATCTCTGCTGGCAGAATCAACACAACTGTGGCCAGAAAAACTGTAAAGGATGGAAAAATACTGTCATATTTTACACATGAAAAAACGTCATGGTTAATATTCTTTGTGAACTTCTCAGACATACACATCTTTATACTCAATTTCAAAGTTTGAAGTCACCTGTTGGCTATTTTAACATGAATTAAAACAGTATAATCCAGACAAAATATTTATTTTACACTTTCAATTCAGCCATTGTCACCACATTGTTTAAAACATTGGAGAGTCGGAGTTGGAGATTTTGTTGACTCTTGATCATGATTGAGCCACAAAACCACGGCTGTAGTTTTTCTTTAAAATCCCTGCAGTTTACTCATTGGTCAAAAATACATTGTTTTTCTTTAAACTCCCTGCAGTTTACTCATTGGTCAAAAATACATTGTTTTTCTTTAAAATCCCTGCAGTTTACTCATTGGTCAAAAATACATTGTTTTTCTTTAAACTCCCTGCAGTTTACTCATTGGTCAAAAATACATTGTTTTTCTTTAAACTCCCTGCAGTTTACTCATTGGTCAAAAATACATTAAAAACTGTGATTTGAAGCACATATTATATTCATCCCTGATCTAATTCCAATAGTGTTTACCCTACACCCACCTTATATCTCTATTTTAAAGCACCACACCTGCTAAATCTAGCTTGTGGCATTATTCCTTACTTGACACTGAAATACTAACATGTTCCTATTTAAATCTCATCAGATTTCAATTCTAAGCTTCCAGTTTTTCTTTTTGTATTCTGATTTAAAGTGCACCTATCATGCTATTTTTAGGCAATAGCATAGGTCTCAGATATATAAAAAACATGTCTATGAAGTGTTTTGCTCAAAATACCAAACAGATCACCCATTCTAGCCATGCCTCATATCGCTCTATTTCACTTCCTGTTTCAAAAGTGCTGATTTTGGGTATAAAGCTTTAAAAAAGTAAACATTGATTAAAAAAAAAGGAGGGGGCTGAGCTCATGCGGGACTCGGCAGCTACTGTCTAAACTAAATACTGCCGTGATGAAACGCCATATCATGGATTATCAAGGATTCTCTCTGAAACAGTATGGAGCTCAAAGGTTTTCTCTCTTGCCGGTTATACCACAAGGTGAGTTCCTTTTTATATCCTGCTTCTTCACACACATGCTCTCCAGAACAGGTTAGCTCTGAGTGTTAGCGATGCTAATGTAAACACCGACCATATTACGTCCAAAACAGTCGGGCATTGTTTCTGATAGCAACGTTTCTGATAGGGCCGTGGGTCCACATTTCCGATATTACATCATATCGGACGCAAATCTGGATCAGCTCCGTTGTAGCCCCGTTTTTAGAGATTTGGGTACGGAGGAAAAGAGAGAGGGTTTTATTTTCTGACGCTGCGTGAGTTCCCCGACACACCGGGGACACATCTTTATGTATAAAAGACATCACAAAGTGCATTTTGCATGATAGGTCCCCTTTAACTTTTGCTCAGAGGTGTCTTGCACTTTGATTGTCAGTCTGGTTAAAACAATGTTCTTTTTGGAATCCCTTCACACCAAATAACATCTATTTCTCAGTCTCTCTTCAATACTATAAATATAGAGTATTCCTCTCAGCTGTACCCAATGAAATTCAGGTCTTCATTACTTGAAATGTGCAATTAATCCCTGTGAGAAGCCCTAATACTCCCAGGATTTAGATATTATCCAAAAGTCTGCATGATAGTCTATTATTATTTTTCTTTTGATGTAGATCTGGATCAGATGTAGATAACAAGATTCAAGAGTGTCTATTATTAGAGTAACTCATTTGGATGATTGTGCCGCATTGGCAGCGGCACCTTTCAACTTCGTTCTGTTTGTGTCTCAGTCTTTAATGATTTTTTAGTCGTTTGAGATTGTGTTGCTATTTGTCACCTGATATATCTATATATATATATACATATTTTGCTCACACTTTTATCCAAAGCGTCTTACATACACTGGAAAAACAATGTTCCACATGTAATGTATTTGACTTTGTTTGCATATAAAGTCAATCACATTTAATCGTTTACATGAATGTGTGTTTTGGCTGAAAAGTGTCCTTTTTCCTCACACATTTTCTTAATTCACATCATCTCCCCCCCCAAATTATATATTTAGAAACGTCACTGAACAGCTTGACTTAACAATTGCCCAAAAGTTTAATTTTATTTAAAAGTTTTTTGTTGTTCTCATGCTTTTGCCAAGCAGTCTCACTTGTAGCTCAGTGAGCCAGTGAGTCAGTCGGGAACCCGAGCCAGCACAACTATCTATAGTTTCTGGAAGTGGGAGGGCGACAGAACGAGGGTGAGAGACTATCGTTTTACTCTCCCTCTCTTTCAGTTCATTTGGGTTTTCAGTTCATAGAGAGGAAGAGTGTTTTCAAATTGTGTGGAAGTACAGACATGTGGGTGTGAGAGGAAGGAATTAAATGTGTGTGTCCTACAGAGTGTGAATTTGAGGATTGGCAAGTGAAAGTAGTGACACAAGTTTAAGTGTGTGTGTGTGTGTGTGTGTGTGTGTGTGTAGACAAACAATGGCCTTAACTCGCCTTTGTCCTCTGCTCTCCCTCCTCCTCCTCTTCATCCCTCTCTCCACACTGGGACAACGCTACCGGAATTATCAACAACTCCAACAAAAACAACAACAACAACTTCGTCTCGGCAACTACGAAAGTTTCAGCCCCACCTGCCAACTCGGGAGAGAGGGGGATCTGCTGTGTGACCAGTGCCAGCCCGGGTACACAGGACCACGCTGTGAAAGGTAACACACACACACACACACACACACACACACACACACACACACACACACACACACACGCACACACACACACACACACACACACGCACATGCACACACACACACACGCACATGCACACACACACACACACACACACACACACACACACACACACACACACACACACACATCACTTCAGGGGACATTACATTGACTTACATGCATTTCCTGGAGACTTATCCTAACCTTAACCATAACCAACACACGCCTAACCCTAACCCTAATCAAGTCTTCACCCTGAAATGAATGATTCCCCTCATGGGGACCTCCAATATGTCCCCATAAGGGAGGCGAGTCCCCACACGTGACTGTGTAAACAGATTTAGGTCCCCACAAGTATAGTAATGCTAGGCCACACACACACACACACACACACACACACACACACACACACACACACACACACACACACACACACACACACACACACACACACACACACACACACACACACACACACACACACACACACACACACACTGAACCTGAAACGTCACGTTGATGATAAGCACAACTATGCTTATTCTTTATGTCAATATGCTGAAGTTACTGGCTTCAGATGCATGTGGAAGTGTTGCCAAGTTCAGTGTTTCTGAACACAAACATGGAAATAACTATCATTATTTATCAAAACATTGAATTGTACCTCCATAAATCTTGTGAGGTCAAACCTGTTTTTAAAGTTGACCAGCATTTTGGCCTAATAAGTACGACATGATGAGTATGACTATGTTTCACGACCTTTGCATGATTAAAACAACACTTTTTACCTTATTTTGCAATTTCATATGTGGATAAAAGCTCTTCTCTTAAAAATAAAGCCACTATTTTGGTTGTGATTGTTAAAACTGACTATTTGGAAAATAAATCAGGTCACCCGTCCCCAATGAAAACAGAACTCGCTGCTCATTAACAGTTTTTAAAGTGCTCTGTTTCGCTGTCCATCTAGCTCTCTGTCCGCACCACATTTATTATCTGAGTGACATTCTTGTTCCATTAGCTGTGAGCTTCTTTACCAACCCAGCTCTAATGAGACGCCTCTCTGTCTTGCTGCTTACAACTTCAGGCTAAGCTGTCATGTGGTGACGCAGAGTAAATATCGTCTTTTCACCATGCAGCCTCACTTAAATACATTCGGACTGTATTCAACCACCCACAGCTGAATTTACGAGTTATTATCAAGTATATTTTAAAAATAGATACAGTATTAAGCTCATTTTCAGGTTTATATTTGTATTTTGTGTCTCTACTGTGACTGTCTCCATGCTTCAATGTTCAAAAAGCTCTTTATTTTTCTCATACTGTCTGTGCTGCAGCACCTCTTTTCACCCTCTGTCTGAAACCAGAGCCCAGTCTGCTCTGATTGGTTCCCTGGCTGGCTCTGCTGTGATTTTTCAACTGCTTAGAGATGTCATTCGATCACGTAGAATGTGTTGGAGCACTAGCCAATAGAAGCACGAGTGTTACCTGGTGATGTCACTTTGTTACAGAAGTAAACAAAGGAGTCCAGGCGAGAGTGTGGGAGAGAAACTTAAGGATTTTAGCTTTTGCAGACCATTTACATGCACAGAAACCTACAGTATATAACACACTACAGAAAAGGATACACCCCCCCTCTTTACAATTGTAGTAAACCTTGTACCTTGTAGCTCTAAGGAATTGTACTTTTTCAGCAATTCCAGATGTAACCTTGCTTTTCTTTTGGCTGGCATTGTGTGTTGATTGCACGGTGAATGACTGTTGTTGACAGTGTAATATTAATAATGTACATGTGTGAGCTGAGCTGTGTGTTCAGGGAGGTCAAACTGCACGATGTGTAGTAAGGTTTTCTTTGAGATTTGCTGCATAAATGAATAAGTGACCTTGCACAGTTCATGATTTCCATTTGAAGAGAAATGTTTTGTGTGTAGTCTTACCGCCTATGAAGGTCTAGGACAGAATCCCACATATTGTATATTTTCTACCAAGTATAGCATCTCTCCACTTTCCAGTAAGTCAGTCTTTATAAAGGGTTTATACGGTGCATTCATTATTTATTAATTAGGTAATGGGTTTGATTCATAGTTAAAGGGATAGTGGAAATCCGCGAATTTTGGGTTTAACTTATGTATTTTTATTAAAAATAAGCATAATAAACAATTTTTTTTAATTTCATGCGCCTAGTTTCATTTTATTTTCAATTTTACTGCGCCCTCTCAATGAAACGAAATACTTCGGGAATCGTCGGGAATCTTCGGGTGATGACGAGAGCATAGGAAGACGGGCACAAACAATGGCGGACATTCAATAGCATTTGCATGTGAATAGCCGACCTTTATTATGGTGAATAGATGTGTCAATACTTTATACCGAGTATATTGCCATAAATATGATGATTGATTATCAGTAAAAAATTCTACGTGACACAACGACATTGGATTAACCTTGAGATGCGTTTTTATTCCGTTGAACACAACTTTTGATCACAAATCAAAAAAGGTAAGACGTAATTATTGTAATATTTTTGGAACCGGATGTTGTTTACTTTCTCTTTTCTGGCTGATAGCTCCAGGAATTCGAGGTCTTACAGTGATGACATTACATCTGTGGAGTCTCAGCTTTAAATCGTATATCTTGTTTGTGCAGTTAAGATAGTAATAAGGGCATTTCTACCGTGTGTTGTGTGTAAAAAAGCGTTAGCATTAGTTAGCATTGTTTCGCTCAATGCTAATTCAAAGGCTTGGTATTACGCTTGTGTTTTTTCTAGCTAACAATTGTTCTTATTGTCAGTTAGCGGAGTTTCTTACCTTTAAAAGGGTATGAAACATTAATAGTTTCATAAATGTTAAGAAGCCCTGAGACATGTGAGAGAAAAAAAAACTGTGGGAGGGGTCCACTGGGGGGACCTTCGGCCTTAACTGGTTAACAATGATTAATATTTGTAAAGGCTACAGGTGATCTTAAGATGCGTGAGCTATGCTTAGGGACCTACCAGTCAAGATTATTTGTGCGTAGGGGTGCATCATCTGGCGCCTGGTCCTGGTCATCCTCGCCATTGCCCATGCCGTGAACCATCACCTCGGGCTCGGGCTCGAACAAATAAGGACGTAATGGTCCATCGTCTGGCTCAATATTGTCACCATCGTCGCTTACTGAACCGGATTCAGATTCAGTTCCTAAAACGACATTTTCGTAGGAAAGCCGAGAGGATGTTTCTGACTCGCTATCATCACTGGATACCTCGTACAATCCTTCTTCTTTGTCTGGTATATTTGCCCTTCCACGTTCATTCTGCATAGACGCCATGGTTTGTTATCGTATCGTCTTCCTGAGTTTTCGTCACTTCCGGTTTGGCTGAGTCGAACATTTCGTTTCTAAAAAACTTCGGGGAAGCTGCAATAAAGTGCTTCTAACATGCGTAAGGCATTTATTATATTTTTTTAATCAGGTGTGATTGTTTTGGTACGTAATTATGCTTGTATATAAGTTAAAACGAAACTATTTGAGGTTCCATTTCCACTATCCCTTTAACTAATAGAGTACTTTAATTGTACATTGGATGGAAGAAATTGACTTTATCAAACTACATCTAGTGGGGATAAAAACAAGTCCTAATGCTCCTGACCTACAATAACTACCTTTTTGTATCTAGAGCGATAATTATGTTGACAATTTCAATCCCAATGGTGAAACATTGTGCCTCAAATAGTTTTCTCTGTATCCAGCCTCCCCTCTGTTGCTAGTTAAAAGGAGCATGCATAGTCCACATGCTTCGCCACGCTGTCCACAGCAGAATCTCTCCGTCTGCATTTTAGTCTTTTTATAAACTTCATTTGCCACTGGAAAGTAAAAGACTCATTGTCAGTCCATTTTCTACCTTTGTCTGTCACCGAGAGGCATCTGCACTGCGCTATAACCCAGACAGAGAACAATGTGGTCCCAATCTTTCATAGTCAACTTCTCCAAATATCTTTCTGATGTCCTCACATGTCCAATTAGTGAGAGGGAATGTTCGTTGTCAAGCGACTTATACTGATAAAACTCCCAAAAATGATCAGAGCGTCATGAGGGCTGCTTTTGACGAATAGAGATGGTAGTGTTTGGGGAGATTGTGTTCAAAATGTGCGTGTGTGCGTCTGTCTTTGAATATACAGAATGCATATGTGAATGTACATTATTGTTATATCTCTCTCTGTGTGTGTGTGTGTGTGTGTGTGTGTGTGTGTGTGTGTGTGTGTGTGGTGTGTGTTGTGTGTGTGTGTGTGTGTGTGTGTGTGTGTGTGTGTGGTTGTGTGTGTGTGTGTGTGTGTGTGTGTGTGTGTGTGTGTGTGTGGTGTGTGTGTGTGTGTGTGTGTGGTGTGTGTGTGTGTGTGTGTGTTGTTCTGATGCCATATGGTGCCTCCAGTCAGTGAGAGAGGACAGCTGGTAAACAAATGAGAAGGAAAGAGAGTCTTGCTTGCTGTATTGACTCACAGAACAATAGATATAATGTAAAATAATATTGTATTGCTAATGTCAGTGTTAAAGAGGTAATCAGCAGTTGGTTGTTCCTTGTTCTATTAGTCTAATTGATACCTGCCATGCGCTACCTGCCATTACACTTCATTATCTACAGTGCTTTTGTTATTGTTAGTGGTAATTAATTGTAATGTGCCAATTTGTCTATATTATGGGCTTTAACAAAATAAGCTACTCCATTCTCTCCATGCTAATAGACTCTCCAGTCGCTGCTACAGTAAGTGATTCTGCTTTTCAATTTCCTGTCCATAAACAGCCATTTAGCATTGAGCTGAAAGCTGTTTAATGCAACTGCCTTTCAAATAAGTCCATGTGCTTAATTGCTGAGTAGTACGCTGCTATTTAGAGCCATCAGGGTTTGGCAGTATATCCAGATGTTATTGGTTTTTAAAGCTTTTTCACATTTTGCACATTGATTTGGATTTTGTGACTCAACACTGTCTGTAAATACCGCATGATAAATATGACACATTAAATAGAGGTATTTTCAACTAAAATGCAACACCAAGCAGTGCTGGTGCTGGTGACTATGATTGATTGTAATGTTTATGCATTAACATGTCAAAAAAGAGCGAGGAAAACATTAGAGAATAAATCTGGTGAAAACACATTTAAAATCTTCTTTCAAGTGAGGTGCATATGGTGGACAACAGGAATTTTACATGTAAATGCTAATAACTATAGAAGGGCTAGACCAAAGTCCTGCAACATGGACATGGCAAACAACAGCATTGAGGTTTATAGTTCCAAGTTACTTGAACAGTTTGATTGTGGGGAAAAAACATGAAAAAACATGAGGTAAGACACAGAATATAATTTTATTTTAAAGAACACAAAACAAATACTTAGCAACTGTCCCAATCCGACATTAAATTATAAAGATGTTGTAAACTTGCATTTCAGAAATCTTGACACTAGGTAGGAAATACAAAATTAGTTTGAAATGTGTTTTTAACGTAACTCAATATTTGTGGAAGAGATCATTTACACCGTGCATCTGGAATAGAGAAATATAAAACGGGAAGTGTGAAGGCTAATCATATTGAACTTAAAGGTGGTGTATTGTCACATTGTTTATACTTTTAAAAGCCTTTAAAGAAAACGTGGAACATGTTTATCGGTTTTATATACAGGTAGACATTTGAAGAAGGCAAATACATTCCCTAAAACCAAATTTCTTAACTCTTTATATATAACTTTTTTAATAACTTCCTAATATCAATGACAAAAAAGTGAATAAAACTCATCCAATTATAACTTGAGCTCAAACTTTGGCAGGACAGTTTGTGTTCATGTAGCAGCCCATTACTCACAGGGAGATAATGATATTATAGGTTTCACAGCACTTTCAGCTGTACTATACATTTTTTGTTGGCAACCCCAGGTAGATACTTAATTTGAATGTTAAGGACTTCAATAGAGCGAGAGAGTAAGAGATAGGAGTATGAAATTGCTCTTTTTATGAGAAAAGTGCTGATACTTCCATAGCTCCACTTACTGAGTGCAGAAAGGCACATCTGTTCTTTGAAGGAGACTCAAAGCTGCTTTATGGGAGCTGTGCGTTTGCAGCTTTAAATGGAAATTGCAGTAAAAGTTAGTCTTACTGAAACAAATAAGAAGTTATTTGATCTTATTCCCATGCATTTATTAATAAGCATACATACATTTAAAAGTAAAATATATTCAATATATTTATTTATATAAAAGTCAAATTGTACTCCTCTAAAATAACCTACCCCAATATTCTGCTTTTAACATGCAGTGAAACTATCAAAATGTTTGGAAAATGATGTGAAATAATTATCTGAGGGAGGAGCAGAGCCTCCCCCCCCCCCCCGGCGCCGACTCCCCACTTGCAGTATAACACTAAAAATAAAATAACATAACTTTTAGTATGCCTGCTCCTCTCTTCCCCCTGTAACTCTCCACCAGCTGTGCTCACCCTCCACTTCCTGTGTTCTCTGAAGGCTTCGACCAGGTGTCTGACCCCCCCCCCCCCAAATACATCTCCATTTACACACTAAACTATAAATACCTTCACTCCAAGTAACTACACACACAGGGACCTGTAGTTGTTCTAGACACATCTTACTCGGGGGTATACTGGGGACAGTTATTTCATGAGAGGGGCACATTTAAAGAGGCCCTATTATGCTTTTTAGGGTTTTCCATTTCCTGTAGGTTTGCTATATAGGATTTAGTGCATTTTAATGGTCTGCAAAGGCTGAAATCCCCCCACATACACCCCCACCCCCCTGCCTGCAAACGCTGCGATGGACTCCTTTGTGTATTGCTGGTATAGCGACATCACTGTGTTGTACTTGTATTGGCTAGCACTTCAACACATTGTAAGTGATAGGCTAAGGGGCGGGACATCTCTAAGCAGTTGACCAATCACAACAGAGCCGGCCAGCTAACCAATCAGAGCAGACTGGGCTCTGGTTTCAGACAGAGGGTGAAAAGAGGCAGCATGAGGAAAATAAAGAGCTTTTTGAACTTAAAGCATGGAGACATGTCACAGTAGAGGCACAACATATACATATGAACCTGATAGGGCCCCTTTAATGCAGGACGAAGGTGACAAATACAGTCTTCAAGATTTCAAATTGTTTAGTTACATTACATTTCATTACATTGCATTTAGCTGACACTTTTATCCAAAGCGACTTACAATAAGTGCGTTCGACCAACAAAATACAAACTTGAAGAAAACAGAATCATATAAGTACATCAGGTTTCATAGAGCAAAAACATTTCAAGTGCTACTCAACTGGCTTTAGGTAAGCCAGTCCTTTATTAGTATATAAGTGCTTTGTTAATAGTTCTATTGCTCGAAGTGGAGTCGAAAGTCTGCGCCGGAAGATGTGTAAGCTATCTGCTGTCCTGATGTCAATGGGGAGCTCATTCCACCATTTTGGAGCCAGGATAGCAAACCCACGTGTTTTTGCTGATGGGAACTTGGGTCCCCTTCGCAGCGAGGGTGCAGCGAGCCGTTTGGTTGATGCAGAGCGGAGTGCACGTGCTGGGGTGTACGGTTTAACCATGTCCTGGATGTAGGAAGGGCCAGATCCATTCGCAGCATGGTACGCAAGTACCATTGTCTTGAAGTGGATTCTAGCAGTTACCGGAAGCCAGTGAAGGGAGCGGAGGAGCGGAGTGGTGTGGGAGAATTTAGGAAGGTTGAAGACCAGACGCGCCGCTGCATTCTGGATGATCTGCAGAGGTCGGATGGCACATGCAGGTAGACCAGCCAGGAGGGAGTTGCAGTAGTCTAGGCGTGAGATGACGAGAGCCTGGACCAGAACCTGAGTCGCTTTCTGAGTCAGCTGGGGACGTATCTTCCTGATGTTGTAAAGCGTGTATCTGCAGCAGCGGGTTGTAGCAGCGATGTTTGCAGTGAAGGACAGGTTGTTATCTAGGGTCACACCCAGATTCCTTGCAGTCTGAGTCGGGGAAACAACTGAGGTGCCGATGTTGATTGATAGGTCAAGAGTGGGACAATCTTTTCCCGGAAGGAAGAGCAGCTCAGTCTTGTCAAGGTTGAGCTTGAGGTGATGAGCAGACATCCACTGAGAGATGTCAGCTAGACAAGCAGAGATGCGTGCGACGACCTGGGTCTCTGAGCGGGGAAAGGACAGAATTAATTGGGAGTCGTCAGCGTAGCAGTGGTATGAAAAACCATGCGGGCTAATGACATATCCGAGCGAGTTTGTGTACAAGGAGAAGAGGAGGGGACCAAGAACAGAGCCCTGAGGGACCCCTGTAGTTAATTGACAAGGGTCGGACTCGGACCCTCTCCAAGTAACCCTGTAGGTACGGTCTTTGAGGTATGAGGTGATGAGGGAAAGTGCAGAGCCTGAAACTCCAAGTTCTTGGAGAGTGCGAAGGAGGATCTGATGATTCACCGTGTCGAATGCAGCAGACAGGTCCAAAAGGATGATGACAGAGGAGAGGGAGGCTGCTTTAGCAGTGTGCAGTTCCTCAGTGACAGCAAGGAGGGCAGTTTCTGTGAAGTGACCTGCCTTGAAACCAGACTGGTGCGGATCCAGAAGGTTGTTCTGATGGAGATAACAGGAGAGTTGTTTAAAGACAGCGCGTTCAAGTGATTTAGACAGGAACGGGAGGAGAGAGACAGGCCTGTAGTTTATAACATCAGACGGGTTGAGAGTGGGTTTCTTTAGGAGAGGGTTTACTCTTGCATCCTTGAGACTGTTTGGAAAGTGACCAGAAGTTAGAGAAGTGTTGATGAAATGGGAGAGAAACGGTAGAATATCAGGAGCGATAGTCTGAAGGAGGTTTGAAGGGATAGGGTCCAGAGGACAGGTGGTAGGGCGGGCAGAGGTAATGAGGGTAAGAACCTCACTTGGAGAGAGAGGGGAGAAGGAGGTCAGTGTGTTGGTGGAAGGAGGGTCTGGTGACCCAGTGGTGAGTCAGAAAAAGAAGAGCGAATATCATCAACCTTTTTTTCAAAGTGGTTAACAAAGTTGCTTGACAGAAGGGAGGAGGGGGAAGGGGCTTTGGGGGGGTCCAGGAGGGAGGAGAAGATGGAAAATAGTTTTTTTCAGTATAAAGTTATTCCCCATAAAAAACATACAATACAATGAGCGGTTGTTTTCGTGACAGAATTTGTGTCAATGACGTAGTTACTATTGTATGAAATTCAAATAAATTGTAAAAAAAACATTCCTGTTACAAATAAATAACTGTGAATCAATCCGGCAAAAATATCACAAGTACGAACACACTCTTCTGTTCTCTTTTATCAAGAACGGAGATTGCTGCTTGTGTCTTTTTTCCCTTGACTATAGGAATATACCTGCAGCACTTCACACACACACACACACACACACACACACACACACACACACACACACACACACACACACACACACATACACACACACACGCACGCACACACTCCAGCAACATGCACACAGAAGCTAATAAACCAGTTATATTGAGTACCAAGGAGGGTCAGTGGAAATAATGGCTGGCTGCTCTTGACTCTTTCCCTCTCTCCCTCTCTCTGTCCTTTCTTTTCCCTCCCTTCTAAATTCAATTCTCTTTTCAATGTGAAGACCTACCCCCCCCTCTCTCTCCTCTTCTCTCCTCTATTCGCTCTCTCCTTCCTCTCTTCTTTTTCTTCCATCTAAATTCCCTTTTTAGCCCGTAGAGCGTTATTTCAGCTCAGGCCTGTTTTATTTGGTTTCAGTGGCTCTTGACACGGCACAGTCCTCTCAGGTTCATATATTTTGCAGCATCTGGCCTTCCTTTTATTTTTAATCAAACAAAAGAGGCTGAAAAGCAAAAATGTACATATTTGAAATGGAGAGACAGTTAACAAGTGTGTGTCCTTGTTCTGGTTCAAGGGTGCTGATGACCATTTTTAAATCAGAATCAGAATACCTTTATTAGTCCCACGGAGGGGACATGTGCGTAGTTACAGCAGGAAAAAGAGCCACAGACAGCTTAATGTTACATATGTTAAATATGTGACATGCATTAAAAAAAGTACTAAGTTATGATATAATAAAAAATATAATAAAAAATAAAAAGTTACATAAAAAATACACATCCTGTAACAGTTCTTAGGATTTAGCAGCCAGGTATATATTACACAGTTATTAACGGCATTTATATATTGCACATAGTTTGTTGGTATTTAGCAGCAAGGGGTGATATAGTCTGTGTTGTGGTGTGTGTGTGTGTGTGCGCGGGGGGGGGGGGGGGGGGGTCAACTAGGGGCTGTGCTGGTTGTATAGTCTGACCGATGCAGGAAGGAAAGACCTGCGGTATCTCTCCGTGATAATGTTTGTTTCAATCAACGATACCATTCAAAGGGATGCTATTTATTTTTCCACTTATTTTCTTACAAAACACAACGAGCTAGACAACATTAAAGAATCAACATACTTTTATGATTATTCACAGACACCACAAAGACATCAATTATACATTTAAAAAAAGGACAAAAGGATAAGGGGATGTAAACACTTATACAATTTGATATCGCCATATTAGGTTGTGTGAAACCTTATTATTTTAATCTTTAAATTTGTTTTATTTCGTCAATTTGACCATTTCAAGGACTGCAATCTGTTTGAATAGGCTTCACAAAGGACAAACCACATTAGTTTTTCAGATTATATTTGTGAATATGTTTAAATGAATAGTTTAAATGCAACAGTTGTTACAGACAGTGGCTCAGATTGCATACAAAGTAGTGATTATTGCAAATGCACATGAAATAAGATGTTGTGCCTATATGATGTTTTCTTCATACTATAACAGTTTTTCTTGAATTAGATGTATTATTGTCTAACCTCTGTATCATTATACATATGATATTGCCAGTTGTTTGCTAATTGGTTACTTAACCAGTTCAAGAGGAAATACAGAGAAATTATTTTCTCGAGGTACAGGGATGGGGAAGGTGTTCGACTATGTGTATGTGTACTGTATGTAGGTGTGTACATGTGCATATATGTATATACAGTATGTGTATGTGTGTGTATGTATATGTACATATGTGTATATGTATATATGTGTATGTGATGTGTGTATGTATATGTACATATGTGTATATGTATATATGTGTATGTGATGTGTGTATGTATATGTACATATGTGTATATGTATATATGTCAATTAACAGGTAAAGCAGATTAATAATAATAATAACAATATTAATTAATAATAATGATCATTATTACAGATTATAGATTATAAATCAATCATTTAGGGACAAGGGGGTGAGATGAAATATACTTCTTCTCACTCCTTTTTGAACACTAGATGTGGCACTGTTTATGTTGCTAATGCTGTTGTTGTTGTAAATGTAATTTTTTTTGGATTTCTCTTACATGACTATGCACTGCAACATTTGTTTTGTTTTGTATTTATTTTACTTGTTCGAAATAAAATCAATCAATCAATCAATCAATCAAGTAATCAATCAATCAATCAATCCATCCATCCATCCATCCATCCATCCTGTAGAGGAAACTTCTGTGTAGCTATGCAGTGGGAGTCACCGACTCAGGAAGGAGACACGGGAAGAGCAGTAGCTTTGATGTCAAACACATGATGGTTTATTTGGAGTTAACGGCCGGAGGATTCACATCACAAGTCCAAGAGTCAGAGGTTCTGACTTCACGGTAGAGTTGCCACGTCAATTCTGGAGAGCCTCTCTCTTGCCAGCCCATCTAACTGGTTTCGCAGAGAGTAAACAACATATTTGAGGAGATAGCCTAAACAGTGTGGGAACACAGAGCTACTTGCCTCGGACACTTATGACCTCGAAGATTTTACCTTGGAGTCCACAAATACAGAGAAGGAAGTGTCCCAGTGTACCCACAACACAGACCATCTGTATCCCAGTATTGACCGGTCACAGAATGGGAACAATAACATTATTGGCTAAGCCGCCTGTGTCCTTAAAGAAGGTAAACAGACATCGAGGTTTGTCCTGTATGTTACAAATTGGCATGATAATTGATGATGATAATTATTTCCACAACACATCCATCCATCCATCCATCCATCTATCCATCCATCCATCCATCCATCCATCCATCCATCTATCCATCCATCCATCCATCCATCCATCCATCCATCCATCCATCCATCCATCCATCCATCCATCCATCCATCCATCCATCCATCCATAGCCCAATAACACATGAACAGGCATGTATATTCTTGCATCACATTGACTTTTTGTAGGAGTAGCTTTTTCGGGTATTTATGCCTGAAGACATAATTTTTTTTACTTAAATCTCTAGTAAAGCTTATTTCTTTCGTAACTTTCATTTCATATGTTTGGTTTCTGTTGCCCTCCAGCCTTTTCTGTGGTTAAATCTTTGACTTAATGCCTGTCTGTGTGACTGTACGTGTGTGATGTTGGTGTGTGTTAAATATAAATGATAACAGCCTTTAGCGATCGGTCTCTGGTCAAAGAGACACTATGCTGATGATTCCCCTGGACTCTGCTCGATGAGATTTATTTCTTGTTTATTTTCTGATTGGATATCGGCTGCCAGCTCTTTCGAGATGAGACCTGCTGTAATTAGTGATCTAGTATTTTGTTCTTGTCACACAAGCTGAGGTAAACAATGATTTGATCATATTTACCTGCTGAGAGCTGTTTGTTCTGCAGTTGTTAGATACAAAAGAGAGAAGGCAGGGTGAGCCACTGAATACTTTTCTTGCAGAGTAGTATTATTTGCTACATGAAAGGAGGAGGAAATCTGTATTATCAGAGACCTTGTTGCGCTATCTGCACATTCAGTCAGCCCTGATGCAGTATTATCCCAACCTAAAATGGTATCCTGAAAGAGAAAATAACAGCATGATGGCGTGTTGCTGCAACTTGAAAGCATGAAAGGGTGGAGAGTTCTAAGGTACTTTAGAGCCCTTATGTGTGGAAGTGTGCGTGATTATATCTCCCAGATTATTCTGATAGCGTAAGTGTTTGTTTGTAAAAAAATAACACATTTGAAGGAAACCATGCACAGACCTTCATGTTGCATGTTGGCTTACAGGCCACACAATATGAGAATCACATTACTGAATATTCTGATAGCGATATTACTTATAAATATAATAACGATAGATAAACAGATACATACTTGAATGTACTTTAGTGTGGTTTTGAAATGCTTTTAATAGTCTCCCTTATAATGTGTCTGGTTTATCATAGGTAAGATATTATAAACACAATGTTAAGTCTGATCAAATAAATGTGTTTTGACCATTTAGTAGTTAGGGTTGGATAGTTTCAGTGCATTTGGTTAGTGTTGTGTGTTTATTTTTTAGCTTGTTATTCTTGTATAACACTTGAACTCTCTCAAAATCTAGATGTGTGAATAACATATTGTAAATACTTTATTAACTGTCTTGGCCCCTATTCTAAAGCTTTGGAGAGTTTCTCCGGGTAACGCACAACTCCATTATTTCTCTTGATAGTACTTTGAATTGCATTTTAATTGTTTGTAAATATATTAAATTGAATTGAATCCCATTGATGTGTTTCTTATTGCTAATTAAACTAAAACATAACACATTTCACCATAAACTCTATTTATGATCTGTTGACCACTGTTTCCCACGCAGCAGATGATGTTTACAGTACACTGAGTTTAAAACATCATGACCTCACTTTGTCTCTCCGCTGCCTCCAGATGTTCCAACGGATTCTTCGGCCGGCCCTCTGAGCCCGGGGGATCCTGTCAGCCCTGCGATTGCCATGACAACCTGGACCTGTCCATACCCGGCAGCTGCGATCCGATCACAGGCCAGTGTCTGCTCTGTCGTCAAGGTTACGGCGGCTCGTCTTGCGACAGTTGCGCTGACGGTTACCACGGAGACGCGATCACAGCGAAAAACTGCCAACGTGAGTAAACTGACGCAAAACAAGCGTTAAAACTAGACAAAAGAGACGAAAACATGATTAAACTTGATTAGATTAGATTGGATTATTCGATTGGATTATTCGATTGGATACACTTTATTAATCTCACATTTGAACGGGCATTACCGATAGCCAAAAACTTTAATAAAAGAAAATGCATAAAAGATAATAACCAACATAAGATGATATATTTGAAAGTGTGAAAAGTGGTTGCAGTAATCCTTCTATCAGAAGAATGATATGTCAGTCTTTAAAAGTAATACACAAATAATTTAAAGAACCCAAGTAAGGTTTTGGGGGTTTTCCTTTTCTTATAGTGTGTTATAAAGGTATTTGTGCATGTAGTTGGTCTGCAAAGGCACAACATACAAATATGAACCTGGAAATGAGCTCTTAAGGCATACATATAGTACAGTATATCAAATATTATACTAACTGCCAGCCCACGAAAACCTGAGAATTGTTTTTAAAAAAGAAATATGGGAATTGACAAGTTTATTGTGATAGTTTTAGTTGCTGTGGCCAGATTGCAACAAATAAACTCATATGGACTTCAAGCGGTAAAACATTATCTACTTTTCAAAAAACGAAATCATTTTAAAACCAGCCAATGTGCAGCGTTAGTGTCTCAGCAGGGGTGTTAAACTTAACAGTAGTATTTCCTCTCTGAAACTCAATTTTAGCTAAATGACACCTTTAATCCTTTTACTAAAACACTGAGTAGATGCACCATCTGGAGTGTGTGTGTGTGTGTGTGTGTGTGTGTGTGTGTGTGTGTGTGTGTGTGTGTGTGTGTGTGTGTGTGTGTGTGTGTGTGTGTGTGTGTGTGTGTGTGTGTGTGTGTGTGTGTGTGTGTGTGTGTGTGTGTGTGTGTGTGTGTGTGTGACTCTGCGTCGGCAAGCAGCTGTGCTAGTAGGAGTAGGTGTGATGTCGGAGCGGCCCACTGACTGCCAGCTGTGTTAAAGAGTGAGAATTAAAAAAAACGATACCTGTAAAAAAGGAACTGAACAAGAGAGGAAGAGATGGCAGCAAATACAGACGTGCAGATGGCGCTTGTTTGGGAAGATCTTCATTAAAAACCTGTGCTGTTGACGAAAACTGTGGCTCAAGCAGAGAGACAGGCAGAAAGACAGATAACCAGAGAGAGAGACAGGCGATACATATACAGATAAAACTCTGAGACTAGCAGGGAGACAGGCTGACAGCGGTATTAATGTGTATTTGATAGTTCATTGTTCTGTAGTTGTTTCCCTCTCCACCCAGCTAAATGGTTATTGATTAATCAGCCTGATCTATTGCTCTCCTACAGTGCTGATCGGCTGCTCGTGTCTTGGAGGGTTGATATTGATCCTGTACGCATGACCACCAGGAATTATTCAAACACAACAACTCTCTCTCTCTCTCTCTCTCTCTCTCTCTCTCTCTCTCTGCTTCTGTCAGTATCGCCCTTCTGTCTGCTCTACCTATTGCTCCCAGTCTTAATGAATTTTATTGAGTGGAGCAGGAGAGTTCAGACCGAGTCCATTTGCGCACTATTAGACTGTAAAAATCCGTTAAACTTGTTTTGTCCCCCCATCTGTGGGCCTTTCTGCTGCCTCCCCCTAATAGCGGTTCAGAGTAATTCAGTAGAGGAATAGAACATAGTTTGATTTTGCTAGCAAACTTGACCACAGAGCAATTTGTATAAGGAATACATTCAGGAAAATGAACTCCTCTGACCATTCCTCACGTGGGGAAAAGTCGTTGTAAAGATGTGAGAATTGCACTGTCACACACTGTCTCCAATCACTGGAACAAAGTGGATGTGTAGTAATTCAATAATGTAATTATGCTTCCTCTATGTCTGACCCTTAATGAATGCTATGTAGAAACTTCATACAATAAATCAATACACTTTTCAGCGATGATGAGAAAACTCACAATTTCTCCACTCCTAATGGTGCTGCAGTCCTCTGTGCTGATGCTCTGGCTTTTTATTCAACTAATAGGCCTCAAACAGAACAATTAAAAGCCTAAACACATTGTTTAAAGAGTCTGAACCAACAGTGTGGTAATTCCCAAATCAGGGCAGCGTTTAATGAATCACAAACAAGAACAACATTTTCTCTTTTTATGATCATACCTTTGATTCACTTTCACTCAACATGTCCATTTGTATTGCATCAAAAGAAAGTGGAGGACACACCAACACATTTCATAAAGACAACTTGTTTTTGTATTTAAAGTACATGCATTTATAATTGAATGCATACTGAGTAAGTTCTTCTACTATCCCATATGGGTGCAGATGGCTCTTTTTTTACATAATACATTACTTTACATGGCTTGATTTAGGGGACACAAAATGATTAAAACCCAACCTAAAGGAAATGACTGATGTTTGGTAAAACCATAGACATGAATTGAGAGTGGAATGGACATGTATCTGTTTGCTGTGGTACTTTATAGTTCAAAATCAAATGATCCAAGAACTAGGGTTGCTCGATTATGGCAAAAATCATAATCTCGATTATTTGGGTCAATAATTGATATCTATTAAAAACTTTCATTTACTTTGAAAACATCCATTTATTGAAAAAGAACATTTGAACAGTATGTTTTTAACAGTTGATTACCCTGAACTTTAAATATAATTCAACTGAAAAACCAAAAAAATTAAAATAAAATGGTGTTATTTCAATTATGTTGTTTTCATAATTGTTGCAAGCCAAAATCGTAATTGCGATTAAAATACGATGAATTGAGCAGCCCTACAAGAACTCTGCATTGAAAGAGAATGTGTTCTCACAACAGGCTGCCACTCTGACCATCCTACTTTGTTCAATTAATCAGGAATCTATAGAAAAAAACACTCTCAAATACAGAATATCCTCTTGGCATTTCTGGCCTGTCAATCTTTTGATTCCTCAACGCTACGATTTGGTATAGGGTTCTAGTAAGAGTGGTTCTCAAAGACTTCTTTTACCCTTTCCAAAACAAACTCAGGCATCAGTTAGTCATAAAACATTACTAATCACATTTCATAATCTACTCTGTGCGGGAGCCAAACAAATATATTTTGAGCGTGTAATTGATGTTTTCATGCTTGTATTACACAATGTTCTGTTTCTGTTGTTTCCCCTCAAGGCGTCCAACACCAAATCTCATCAGAACAGACATGTTTCACTTCTATGTTTCCTTGTTTACCTAGAGTGTGGACTCAATTTGCTCTCGGTGTGTTTTGTATGACACCTAATAGATTGTATAGCGCCTCGACTTCTCACCAACACACCATTGTAGAACTAATGATATACAATAAAGGCACAATAGCTACTCCTACGGTTTGTTTGCACGACAGATTGTGGTGTTCTTGTTAACAGAAAATAATGTATTTCAAGTTGCAAAAAAAATGTTTTCTTCATCATCAAGGCTAGTGCTGAATAAAATAAAAAAACACAACAGAAAGCAACACTTTATCACACAACAAGGCTCGCATTGTAGCGACTAACAGAACAGTGTCCAGATGGTCGCCGAAGGGTAAAGCTAGAGGGGCGAGGGACTGTGTGTGAGGGACTGTGTGTGTGAGGGAGTGTGTGTAGAAAGAGACGGACATGTATGTGCATGTTTTTCTTCTGTGATTAATCAGGCATGTGTGTGTTTGTACATCTGAATGTATGTGGTTGCTTATGTGTGTGTGGGAGGACATGCGTGCCTCTCTGCATTCATGTGTAAAGCAGGAATAGATAAATCTTCCACCGTATGTGGTGTGGTGGTGTGTGTGTGTGTGTGTGTGTGTGTGTGTGTGTGTGTGTGTGTGTGTGTGTGTGTGTGTGTGTGTGTGTGTGTGTGTGTGTGTGTGTGTGTGTGTGTGTGTGTGTGTGTGTGTGTGTGTGTGTGTGTGTGTGTGTGTGTGTGTGTGTGTGTGTGTGTGTGTGTGTGTGTGTGTTCATGTGTGTGGACATCTGTTGTACCCCTCTATCTCTCACTTCCTCATCGCACACTCAGGTCCGTCCTTCTGTCTCTTTCACATCTAATAGAGAATAACACGAGGTAAAACCAGTCCACGTGTGTGTCTGTGATGTGGAGTGTGCTACTGATTTCTTGAGAAAGGTGTGTGTGTTTTTGATGTGTATGCGTGTGTGCTTCTGACAGCCGATCCAGCAGATGGGAGCCGTGTTGTTCAAGCTTTTAATTGTTTATCTAAGGGGCTGATTGGTGTGTGTGTAGGTGTGTCTTTTTTTTTTCCTTTTCCCATAGGATTTAAACAAGTTAAATAAAGTTGAAGTATCACTGATAGAAAGAGAGACCGATTATAAAGTAACTCACCCATTCGTGCTGCTTTTAAACTCTTCCGTGACAAAGGCCATGAATTCAACGCCAGAGAAATAAGGAAGAGATGAGAATCGTTTTATCATTAATAAGTTTTCAGTGATTGTAATCATTACTAAATACCATGAACTCACCTAAAACTGCTTTTTTTTACCGTAAAGATGATTTAAAGGGGACCCTATTGTGCTCATTTTCCCTCTGAAGGGAACTTTGGGATTTTTGTCGCTGCAGACCGTTTACATGCACAAAAAACGATATAACACACTACAGGAAAGGGAAAACTCAACCAGCATATTCGGGCCTCTTTAATCGTTGTTAGTGTGTGTAACTTGTCTTTTTAAGGGAATTTAATCCTGTGTATGTGGACCGTTTTTAGCCTCAGCAATCATCACAAGCACCCCACTGTTTCCTCACCATCAGATCCAAGTAGTGCGTACTTCCTTGTTATTTATAACACAAGCTTTATTTTGGACTTGTTTTTTCTCTCAGTGTCTGTCCTAAACACCAGATTAAAAAACAAAGTATTTTAGGATCTCGTGTGTGTTTTGAGTCTTTTATATTGACAGTGGAGATGGCAGGACATGAGGGAGAGAGCTGTGACAAATAGACTCTGGAGATGTTGTTTTAATTAGTAAGATGCCTAAGCCATTTCCTAGTGGTAAACTATTTATTTCTTAACCAGATGTACTGATCATTGCACATTTAAAGGTCCCATGTCATGGCCATTTCTACTGAACATAATTCCATTGTTGAGGTCTACTCGAATAGATCTGAATTGTGCAATTTTCCAAACTCACATTGGTTTCTCATAGAGCATCTCTGTAGTATGTGTATTCACTCTCTGTCCTAAACGGCTTGTTGGAGCTCCTGCCCCCCCCCCCCCTCCCTGTGAGCCCAGTGTGCTCTGATTGGTCGGGACGTTGCGAGGCTCGTTGCTGCGAGGAGCGGACAGGTTTCCGGGTCGGCGATACAGCGAAACACAGCGAAACTCATCCTGTGCACACACAAACAATCACAGCCGAAGTAAAAACAATAAGTGTGGCTTGATATTGAGAAAGAAAAAGGTTTAGAAAGCTGTGAGAATGGGTCTGCGCCTCTGAGAGCATTTCTCCGCCATCCCAACTCGTCTATTACCAGCGTTCAGGGAGCTCTATGTAATCAATGGGGACTCCTTGTTAGTTAGCCAAGGGATCCTGGTGTGTGAGGTGCTCCGCGGATTGGTCCATTTGGGCCATTTGTTGTTGACTTGGGTGTTCACACGTCACAGAACCCAGGAAGCAAACAATGGAAAATGAGAAATCTCAGCATAGACAGGTATTTTCTGTGCTTTTGACTCTGCAGACCATTTACATGCATAAAAACCTTCATAACACACAAGGGGACGGGTAATAACCGGAAAAGCATGACATGGGACCTTTAAGACCCACATATCTTGGTGATTTCTCAATGTGGCTGCAGGAAGCAGATTTGTTCCTCTCACTCCAACTGAACTTTACCTAATTCAATTATTTTTTTAGCTGGCAACTTTTCAGAGGATATGTTTAAATTGTCTTGGCTGGCTTTTCGTAGCTTCAGGGACAGTTCGTGAGTATCTGAGTCCAGTGTTTTATTTCCCTTAGCACCAACAAAAAAAAACTTTTCAGACAGCTTTCAAAGCCCTAATGTGGTTGTAAGTTGGCATCTAAACTGAAGACAAATAAATATAATAATACAAAAATCATTCTAGTCATCTTTCATGTTGTCAGTGTTTGGTTTGTTGTGGACTTTCACTCAATCTTTGTGATTGCAGTTTTGTCTAGACAGAGAACTCACACTCGGCTAAACTAAACACCAGCTTTTCTATACAATCTACATTCTGAATTTTAAGAACATTTGATGTTGTCCTCTGCTGCACCATTGCTTTGTCATTAGACTCAAACTTAAACTGGGTGTCGTTTTAATATACAAAACTTAATCTGTCAAAAATAATTCAGCCCACTGGACTGAAGAGTCTATTTGGGCGAGAGCAGATTTTCTCCAAAGTGCAGTCAGAGGGATATTAAAATGCATATTGACAGATAATCCTGAAGAAGACCTTAAGTAGGATTTGAGCTCATGCAGCAGACTGTAGTGTGAAGGAAACACTCACCAACCAGTGTTGTTGTTGAACTAAGGTTTTATTTGATGTACTCATGTAGAATGAGGCCGTTAGTAAATGATTATTGATTAAATATGCTCTCTCCTCTCCTCTCGTCTCCTCCCTCCTCTCCTCTCCTCTCCTCTCCTCTCCTCTCCTCTCCTCTCCTCTCCTCTCCTCTCCTCTCCTCCCCTCCTCTCCTCTCCTCTCCTCTCTTACAGCCTGTCAGTGTCACACTAATGGCTCTGTATCTGAGGTTTGCAACAAGGAGACTGGACGGTGCGAGTGCAAAGAAAATGTGGCTGGACGACAGTGTGACGAGTGCATTGTAAGTATTTTGTATTGGCACCTTTACTTTATAGACTATTAGTTCATCTATTTTCCACATATACTTCCCCCTTTCTCTTCTTTGCACAATTTCACCACGCTTGAATATTAGATATTAAGGTAATATACTGTAGAGACCTCCAAGTTCTTGTTTCTCATCACTACCTGCAGAAATTAATTTGTTATGACTATTTTTCTTCCAATGGCAGTAATTAGGCTGTGATGGCAAACCCACAAATGTATAGCTTTGCAAGACAAAGAAGATGCATAATTATATTAAAATGTCACATAACATAACATTCACACTTAAACTGATAAGTTGCGAATATGGAAGGTCATCAAGTGTTTTCTTTTATTTTCTAAAGTAAGTTTGTGGTCTCTTTTTGTGACAATAATACAATGATCCTGATGAATAAGGATTTTTCTCCACAAAACAGCTGTATTTTCGTTTTTACAATCTTTTTTTGAGTTCTTTCCTCCTTGTACTTTGAGTGTGTTGTTTCTCTCTGTCCTGCTGACCCCCTCTCTGCGCTGTGATTGGTCCAGCCTAACTGCTGGTGGGACGCTGAGCTGCAGGACTGTGTCCCCTGTGGCTGCAGCCCCCCCGGTTCCATGTCTCAGCGCTGCGACGTCGAGGGCCGCTGCATCTGTCGGCCCGGCTTTGTGGGCCGGCACTGTGGCCTGCGTCGCCAAGGTTACGAGAGGCGGGAGACCCGAAGGCCAGTGGAGCGTGTTCCCCTCGCAGCCGTGCATCAGAGATGGGGGGGCTCCTCCCGCACGGGGGGGTGTCCCAGGGGGGCGTACAGGCCGAGCACAGGGGTAACACACCGGGCATGGTGTGTTTAAGTAGCATGGGTGTGTTTACAAAATGTCAATGTTGCTGAAGAAGACAAAGGAATGAAAACAAGCATTAACTCGATGTGTTTGTGGATGGGATGGTTTGACGTTCAAGTTTTTAAACCGGGCATGGTGTTTATTTTATGTGAATTTAAAATATTGGTGTTGATGAAGAAGACGTTGAAAAACAATTTTTATTGTCCATCAAGTATTGAAATCTTTGTGTTTGTGGATTGGATGGTTTGAGGTTAGAGTTTTTAAACGTTGCATGGAAAGTGAGGTGTTCATCTCGTGTTCTATGGAGAGTTTTACTGGCACAGAGTTATTCTGAGAGACATTTGGTTTGAAGTGGTTTGAAGATGTGTCCAAGTGAAGAACAAATGCAAACATGAAACACTTCTTAATATCAACGTTACAATGAGATCATTAGAAAATGTCCCTTCTTTAAGTAGCTCAAGGTGTTTGTTGTTGCTGAACTTGTGTTGAAACTGTTATTATGTTTAGGCCAATCTTCATGACTTTTCAGATGAACTGTAACTAATTCAATGTTTTTTATCCGGCATCAGGGGCAGTTTGTGAATGTTTTTGTCCAGGCTGATGAACCACCATGCATGGCATTTTGTTTTAGTTTCTTTAGCAGCCACAAGGAGGCATTTTCAAACTATCAGATAGCTTTTTAGTCAAATAAAAAAATAAAAAAATGAATAGCATCTTCAACTCATCTTTGATTTTCTCTCTTTGTTCAAGAATAATACCTTCAAAAGGGTCACAAGTCTTGAAACTCACAAATATAAACACAATTATTGCCTCATTTTTCCGCCACCTGCTCTTTTTCATTCAAAACAAGTCTTGCATCTTATGTCCTTTCTCATTCTCACAACCTCTGTGTGTCTAAGTTGCTTGAGTGTGTCTGCAACTTGTCTTACCCTAAATCCACGTCCTCTTCTAAACTCCATTTTAACCCCGTCTTTCTGTGTTTCTGCAGCCTCAGACTCACGGCATCAGCACCGGAGGAGTGTGTGTCCCGTGTCACTGTAACTCGTTCGGGTCCAAGTCGTTCGACTGTGATGAAGCCGGTCAGTGTCGCTGCCAGCCCGGCGTCTCCGGACCCAAATGTGACCGCTGCTCTCGAGGATTCTTCAACTTCCAGGAGGGCGGCTGCACACGTAAGCATAGAGGTTCAAGGTTCAGGGTTCAAGGTTTCAAGGCTTTTATTGTCATGTGTTCATAGCTACAGTGTAGTTATGACAACGAAATCCTTAGGTCACAGACTCGTCCAACAGTGCAACACAATACAACTGATAATAGTGCAAGTAAATAAAGTCAAATAGAATATAATAGAAATTGTGCAGAATAGTCTACTGTATAAGTATTTGGAATATTGATATGTATAAGTTACAAACAGATGAATGTTATGGATGTTCTTTCAAAAGTGCAGGTGTTAGAGAGTCCCATAAAGAGGGAGCTGTTTCGTAAAAAAACAGACAGAACAAAAGTAATAATAATAATAATACACTTTATTTGTATAGCACCCAAAGTCATTTACAGAACAAGAAGAAAACATAACAACAATATTAAAATAAATAGAGAACAAGATAAAACATCAACAGTGATCCTAATGAAATGCCCTTGAAGTAAAGCTCACAAGAAATCAAAATAGGTTAAAATAAAACAGTTAAAAAAATAAAAGCAAAACAGAAAAAATACAGAAAAACATGGACAATGATACCAGTGAGAATTGAAAGTTAACCCAAATTAAAAGCCATATTAAAAAAGATTACTTTTAAACATTTCAAGGGAGTTTGCTGCACTGACAACATCAAAGCATTTCATATTTGTGTTTGAACCGTTTTGCAATGAATGAAATGTCAGCAGACACAAATTGCTCTCCCCATTAAACCGCTGCTCTGTTCTTTCGTTTTTTAATTTAAAGTTTACACAAATTGTCTGCTGTGCAATTCCACTTAAAAAAAGCTATTGTGTAATCTTAAAAGTGCGTGTGTACCGTGTGTACTCGTTCACATCATGGTGGCAGTTTTGTAATGGTTGCTTAGCAAAATCTTTGTGCCTACAAGCAGAGCATTTGTCTGTGCAGGCATGTCTTTCTGTTCCAGTTTAACTACAAAGAGTAAATGTAGCCGAGAGAAACTGGCTGCTGATTGATAGAAGCTTGGACACACATACAAATAATGATAGGACAAAATAATTATGGAGCTTCCAGATTTGTTATTCATCTTGGATGGTGAACACGCAAAACAGCTGTTCATTATTTGTAATATTGAATAATGTTTAGGGAAGAGATCATTAGGTTAATCAAATCAAAGTAAGTCAATATTACGGTGAAATCTATTTCGACCCAAAGTAATTGTTTATCAATTAATGGTTGGTGGAAACCCCGACATAAGATACCTTTATAAAACTCTGTGTGTGAAGGTTGTCTGCAAATAAGACGGGTAATTGTCAGTTTACAGCATGGCATTTAGATGTATTTGTATTAACATTAATCAAAACTATTCTCTATATCATTCCAATAGCTTTCATTATAGACTCTTATTTCACTATTTCACATTTTTTAAACTATTTTTCTTTTTGTATTTACTTAATATTTACTTGCACTATATTTGTCTGTTTTTCTGTATTATTATGTTGCATTGTTGGAGAAGCCTGTGACCTAAGATCTTCATCGACATAACTACTCTGTAGCTATGACAACTAAAGAATCTTGAACCTTCTCTTTAATTAATTATCATCCTGTTTTTTTATTTGCGCTTGATGTAGAATTACATAACGTCTAGCTTATTCAATTTTCACAGTGATCCAGGAAGCCGTGATTCATATTTAAATCAGCAGGGATTTAACACCAAACACAGTCTGTACTCACACCTCAAATTAAAGGTCAAAATATGTCCAAATTGTTGAACAGCAAGCCTCTAAATTCAAACTTGCAGTAGCCGGAAATGGATATGTTGGAAATAGAGATGGAGTTACTCTTGTAAATGTTCTAAGGTACAAATTATTCCGTTTGAGGCTTTGCTATAAAAGACAGTATCCCTGGTAAAGGGAAGACTTATTGATTTCCATATCTTGTTCATTGTATTAAAACACAATATTGATCGGTGAAATTAACAAAAGGTTTACATCAGAAGACAATTATCTGTTTGTTGTCAGAGCTGAGGATTTTCATGATCATCCCCTAAGGGTGTGTTACATCATCTGAAGATACTTTAGTCATTTATAAAGGCCTATAAATATATGGGAACAAGTTGACATTATTAATCATATGCCCTACAAACTTGGCACCGCAGGCCGCAGGTGCAGCAAACTTTAGCTGAGCAAAAAGAGGATTAAGCATCCAGACACCTAAACTATAAAAAGCTTTTCCCACATATCTGCTTATGCAATGTATAATTGATGCCAACCAGCAATAACAGCCAAGAGAAAGAGAACCAAGTTAGCCAGAAAGAAAGAAAAGATAGGACTGGGAATTATTTGTTTGATTCATCTTCAGATCAGCAGCTCAGTGCAGCAGTCAGGTTACAGAAACAATATGTTTCATGTTACAAGGCAAGGCAAGGCAAGTTTATTTATATAGCACTTTTCAACACAAGGCAATTCAAAGTGCTTTACAAAAAATGAAAGACATTAAGAAAATGGCATCTAAAATCAGTCATTAAAAAGAAAAGATAATAAAATAAACATTAAAAGAAAAAGTACATGGATAAAAGTTACAGTGCAGTCTAAGATATGAATAGTTCAATTAAAAGCAGCGACAAAAAGAAAAGTCTTCAGCCTGGATTTAAAGTATTCAGAGTAATTTAGCAGGAGGTCAGAAATGTATTTTGGGCCTAAACCATTCAGTGCTTTATAAACCAGCAGCAGTATTTTTGAAATCTATTCTTTGACACACAGGAAGCCAGTGTAAAGACTTCAGAACAGGAGTGATGTGATCCACTTTCTTAGTGTTAGTGAGGACTCGAGCAGCGGCGTTCTGAATCAGCTGCAGCTTTCTAATAGATTTTTTAGTGAGACCTATGAAAACACCATTACAGTAGTCGAGTCTACTGAAGATAAAAGCATGGACAAGGTTTTCCAAATCCTGCTGTGACATTAGTCTTTTAATCCTAGATATATTCTTTAGGTGATAGTAGGCTGATTTAGTAACTGTTTTAATGTGTTTTAATGTTAATTGGAGAAAGTTCTGACACATCCAGTCATTGATTTGTTCAATGCACTTACTCAGTGTTTGAATTGGAGCATAGTCTCCTGGTGAAATTGTTACGTACATTTGTGTGTCATCTGCATAGCTATGGTAACTTATTTTGTTGTTTTTCATTATCTGAGCCAGTGGTAGCATGTAGATGTTAAAGAGAAGAGGCCCCAAGATGGAGCCTTGAGGAACCCCACATGTCATATTTGTCAACTCAGATGTGTATTTACCTATAGAAACGAAGTTGTTTCTGTCCTTTAAGTAGGATTAAAACTAATTTAGAACTGTTTCCGAAAGTCCCACCCAGTTTTCCAGTCGGTCTAGTAATATGCTGTGGTCAACAGTGTCAAACGCAGCACTAATAATACTAACACTGAAGTTCTGCCACTGTCTGTGTTTAAGTGGATGTCATTAAAGACCTTTACAAGAGCAGTCTCAGTGCTGTGGTTTGGACGAAAGCCTGACTGGAACACATCGAAACAGTTATTTAAATGCAAGAAATTACTCAACTGTTGAAAAACAACCTTTTCAATGATTTTACCTAGAAATGGGAGGTTTGATATGGGCCTGTAATTGTTCATTACTGAAGCATCTAGATTATTCTTTTTTAAGAGCGGTTTAATGACTGCAGTTTTCAGGGCCTGTGGAAAAATACCTGAGTGAAGAGATTTGTTTACTATATGAAGTAGATCTGAGGCCATGCAAGGAAAAACATCTTTGAAAAATCCTGTTGGAATAATATCAAGGCAGCAGGAGGAGGATTTCAGAAGTTGTATAATGTCCTCTAGGTTTTTATCATTAATCTGATGGAATTGTGTCATGGTGTTTGAATTGATGTTAAGTGGACACAGAGACAACACATTTGCTGTTCCTGAGGCAGAGGCACTGACTGCTTGTCTGATTTTCTGAATGTTGTCAGTGAAAAAGGAGGCAAAATCATTGCACGCCCTGGTGGATAGAAATTCAGAGGCTACTGACACTGGGGGGTTAGTTAGTCTGTTGACGGTAGCAAACAAGGCACGTGCGTTGTTTTTGTTTTTGGTAATGATGTCAGAGAAGAACGATTGTCGTGCGTTTTTCAATTCCAAATTATAAAGGCCAAGTCTCTCTTTATAGATTTCAAAGTGAACCTGGAGATTTGTTTTTCGCCACCTGCGTTCAGCTTTTCGACATTCTCTTTTTTCTGCTCTCACGGTCATGGCCTTTCTCCATGGAGATATTTTCTTGCCAGACACTTCCTTTACCTTAGTTGGAGCAATGGCATCTATCATTTTTTTAATTTTTGAATTAAAATGACCTACTAGCCAATTTACTGAGATGTTAGCAGGGGCAAGTGTGGAAGAAAAATTCTGAGTAAACATTTCCCGAGTATTTTCAGTTCAATATCGCTTTGTGGTTACCTCTTTTTGAAAAAAATTGTGAACAGAAATAGAGCTCTCAAAGAAAACACAGGAATGGTCAGAGAGTGCAATTTACTGAAGGTAAGTCGGAATACAAATACGTTTCAAGCTGTGGGCAGAAATGACAGAAAGAGCCATGACTAGCTGATGACACTTTCATTAAGAATTCACATGAATTATTCAGGTATTCCATTAGATTTCAGGAATGTTCATTACATTGAAATATAACAAATATAATGCAACTCTCCTGTAAAAATGACTTTCCATTTCATGAGTATTATTATTTCAATTCAATCAGCGAGCTGAATGAGAAAGAGAGTCCTCTGGCAGTGGAAATAGTGTTTTCTATGGGGTGTGGGTGATTGAATAAGTTAATTGGTTGGGAAAATAAATTGAAATGAATGGCACTGGGGGGTTTGGGGTGTTACCTTAAACAACTGAATCTTTCGTCCACTAACTCAATCAATTACCCTTTAAAATTCCTTCTTTTTACAGTCATGTTTCTGTAAGCCTGCTTTAAAAAAGACAAACAAAGAACGTAAAAACCTCCTTTGCAGAACTAAAAACACACTGTGACCAAAATATGTTCCCCTAGGTCATGGGTCGGCAACAGGCGGCCCGCGGGCCATTGTTGGCCCGCCAGCAATCATATTTGGCCCGTAATTTTGAGAATATAATTTTTTTTTTTTTTTTGTATTTTTTTTTTACAACATAGGACCGACAGTCGCACATCGGGGTTTCCGTTAGCCGCCGATCGATCGGCCGCCGGTCATTATCGGCCGCCGGTCATTATCGGCCGCCGGTCATTATCGGCCGATATTCACTCTTAATAGTTTGATCGGTGCTCTCTATAAAGTCCGATCAGGAGAGCTGGATCTGATCGATATGGACATAAACGCGAGTGAAGTGTAACCGGACCCGAGAGAGAGATCAGATCAGCTGCTGAGTCTGATGGAGACACGCAGCTCTGCATGATCACCCAACCCAGTCTCACGGCATTTCGTGTTCCCCAACACGATTTGCCCCTTTTTTTCGTGTTGCACAGCACGATTTTCTTTCGTGTTGCACAGCACGATTTTAAAAGCAATGTATTTCTACTGCTTGCAGCACGTCTTTTTCTCTGGTCGGGTCGAGGAAGACCTGAAGCTGTGTGGTTCATAAAAACATGTTCTTACTCAATATCAAGCCACAATTATTGCTTTTATTTTAAAGCGTATCATTTCGGACTTTTGTTGCCGTCTGTGAGGAAAATAAATGGGGCTCAGAGCCTCAGGATACTGAAATCTGTATTTTTTAAATATTTTTTTCCTTCTAATTTGTTATTCTTTTCAAAATAACACACTGTTATTTACTCACCAATAACACACAATTATGCTTGATTTTATTTATTGGTTTAATTCCATAATCTCGGGCTTTTTTGGCGTCCGTCAGGGACTGAATTTCAAAATAAAAATAACCGGACATAGGCATTACCCAAGATCCTCAGCTATGGTTTTAAGCTCGTTTATTGGATGTTTTAGCCGCAATGCATGCTGGGATTTGGTGTTTATATGATATGAAATCCGGAAAACATTTGTGTACCTTGTGTGCATCTAGTGGTTAAAGCACGTTATTGAATTATTGTGTTTGATTTAAAAAATATTAAGAGTACATACTTTCATAGGGGGAAAGTATAAATATAGAAATATAGAATATAAAAAATCAAGAAGATACTATAAAGTGATCTCTACAATAAAACAGTTTAGTGCAGCATGTACAAAGATATTAATAGGAGGAGGTGCAAAACAGAAAAACGAATTAACCTTTATTTAAACATTAAATAACAGATTAAGGTCTTCTTTTAAATAAGAAAAAAACGTTGGGGGTATCTATCTACAGATAAATATTAAGTCTGACAAAGTACTTAACGTCTAATATATTGCTTTCCTGCAATGTTAACTATGTTGAAGCACTTATTTTAACTGATATTATACATATGAATTATACTCGTATGTATGTAGATAGAATAAGAAATGTGCAGAATATGACAGTTTAATGGTGGAGGTTCACACATATTGATAGATGTCTTGTAATGCACTGTTGAGGAACCTGTGACCCAAGTGTTTCATTCATTGCATAACTACACCGTAGTTGTATATATGATATGTCAATAAACCTTTGAAAATCTTGAAAGGGATGTGCAAAATAGCCATAATATACAGTCTTTAATTAACTATTAGTAGAGAATAACGAGTAATGAATATACTTTATTACTCGTTTCCATTCATGTCAATTGCAGATAGATGTTCAGTCTTCTCAAGCACCAACTATCAAATATCTCTCCTGATTGTTGGCACTTGACAATCACCTTACCTGAATTTTACTCAGGTGTAACTAAAGTCTGATTTAAGGGTTGTTTATATTTCACATAATTAATCAGAATCTGCAAAGTAACTCAAATAAATGCAGTGGAGTAAAAATACCAGGTTAACCTCTGAATTGTAGTGGAGTAGAATTACAAAGTAACAATGAGCTGTCATGTGGGTATATATAGCGATGTTCACCCATTTATTAATTATAATAAATAATATATAATAGTTTTACATTTGATAACACCAATGTGTTTAATACTGGCAACTTCTAATTGTGGGGAAAACGAAAACGTTCAGTAGAGACGTCCCATAGAACATTTTGCGAAACACAATAGCCAGCATGTGTAGTTCTGGGGGGGCGTTCGATTCCAGTTTTGGATAGTCTGGCGTGGTTTCGTTCCATTTCACACAGCTGTTTGACGCTCTGCGTAACCTTACGGGGGACTGTAGTCCTAAACGATAGCTGGGGATTATGGGTAGTATAGTGTCTTCGGCCATCCTAAACTCAGAAAGGTTGACAATCGCAATGATGCTCGAAATGTCCCTTATAGTCCTACGTCTGTTTCCGGATATTTTATTTTGAAATTTAGTTCCTGACGGACGGCAAAAAAGCCCGAGATTATGGAATTAAACCAATAAATAAAAGCAAGGATAATTGTGTGTTATTGGTGAGTAAATAACAGTGTGTTATTTTGAAAAGAATAACAAATTAGAAGGAAAAAAATACAGATTTCAGTATCCTGAGGCTCTGAGCCCCATTTATTTTCCTCACAGACGGCAACAAAAGTCCGAAATTATACGATTTAAAATAAAAGCAATAATTGTGGCTTGATATTGAGTAAGAACATGTTTTTATGAACCACACAGCTTCATGTCTTCCTCGACCCGACCGGAGAAAAAGACGTGCTGCAGGCAATAGAAATACATTGCTTTTAAAATCGTGCTGTGCAACACGAAAAACAATCGTGCTGTGCAACATGAAAAAAAGGGGCAAATCGTGTTGGGGAACACGAATCAATAGATTAAAAATCGTGTTGGTGAACACGAAATGCCGTGAGACTGGGTTGGATCACCTGAAGTCCCGCCCACTGTTTAGCGAGCTGCATGAGAAACTGACGGGCTGTCAGGAGAGAGAGGGAGGGAGAGGGGAAAAGAGAGCATTCGTTTCTCCCGTGTTATTATTCAAAGTTAATGTAAACTTTTGAATAATGTACTTCATCTACTACAAGTAGTTTGTTTGAATGTAATAATTATGTTGTTTGTTGTTTGTGGAATCATTTATTGAAAAATGAATCTGAATTTTTTGATCTGTAACGATTATAGACTGAAGCAATATAAAAATGAGCCCCATTAACTGAGTTTTAAACATCAGCATATCCGGTCATAGTCCGGTGATTACCTGCTAACGGAAACTCTGCTACACAATTATTATTATTATTATTGAAACATGACCGGTGAGTTTCAAATGTGTCCGGTAAAATAAATTCTGTCCCGACATATCCGCTTACATTCATAATGTCAGCGGAGGGAGGGGGGGGCGGCGCTGTGGAAGAGCAGAGTGGCGAGGGAGAGCTGTCATCTTCCCTTTACAAGCTTCAAACATGTATTTATCGTGTGATTTTGGAAATAAAAATGTCATATTCTGAAAGCCAAGACTTTGTTTATTTAAAATCAAACAAAACACCCGATCCCCGAAAAACTATTTTTTTACGCAAATCCACATTTATTTTGAAATGAGCCATTGCGACTTTCGATTGATTTCGATAGAGCGGGTCACATATGGCAAATGTTTGGTTGTGGGGAACCAGGTCAATTAAAGTACTTATTTAACTATTAAATACATTGAGTTTGAGTAAAATACTTGGTTACTGATTAATGTAGGCTATAATATATGAAATTGCAAAGCAAAACTGCTGTAATTGATTTATTTTGTCCTTTGGTATTTTTTAAATTGTTTCAACCTGAAAGAATCCTAATGTGTCCTTGAAAAGTTGAAATAAAGAAAAGGAAAAAGGATTCCAGTTGTCCCTCAAGCCTCTCAAATGTTGGCAAACACTCAAATAAATGCCAAAAACCCAGAGAACTTGACAATACTTATCAGAATAAAAGTATGTTAAATAACACTGCTAGTTACTTTACTCAGTGGAGGCTCGTCCATTGAGGAAAGGGAGGACCATCCTCCCTACAATTTTAGAGAAAAATAGACTTTGAAGAGAACAATAAATACACCTCAATTTAAAAGATAAGTCTGTTAAAATACAGATAATAGCCCTGGCTTTGGGACTGAAATGGGGCTAGAGAGGACGAGCCTCCCTTTGGGCGGGTCTAGCCAGAGGCTCTGGATTGGGCGCCTATATCATCAGTGAACCAATCAGCGGATCTGACTGCGCATCAGAGTGTTGATGGGGAGGGTTATCAGCGATATCAGAGTTTTTTCTGAACCGGGGAACAGGGGCGCTGCGCCCTCTTACCAAAATCAATTCCTTGAATTAGGCTTTGATTATGTTCTGGCCCGCCATCTTGCGGCTCAGCAAAAAATTGGCCCACGGCCAAACTTACTTGCCTACCCCTGCCCTAGGTTTTAAAGTAAAAAAAAAACATGGCAATCTCTCTTTCCTTGTCTCCATCCCAGACATATTATTCTTATATCCAAGTGTTGTCAGCATGTCATGATGTGAAAGACAAACTGTATTGTTGTTGAAGAAGTTACTTGAAAGAAAAACAATCAGCTTGTCAAACACTGAATTGTCTTCAGGGTTTATTCAAAATATTTGAACACACACTTTCTCTCGTGCAGCTTGTCAGTGCAGTCATGTGGGGAATAACTGCGACACTAACACGGGGCAGTGCATCTGTCCTCCAAACACCATCGGAGAGCGGTGCGACCACTGCGCCCCCAACCACTGGGGCCATGACATCACCACCGGATGCAAGGTAGGCCGAAAACTGGACTTTAAAAGAGCAATATGAGTAACCTAAAGTATGTGTAGTGACATGTGGAGGGGCTTAAGCACACTGGAGGGAAGGCATGCAAAAGTAAGACATTAATTCACTGTATTTAACACAAGACAATCACAACATAAGTTTACTGTTTGTTTCTGAGTTATTTGATGCTGTCAGTGCTAATTAGATCCTGACTTCTGTTATTTCTAGGAGCAACATATACTTATATATGTTTAACAGTTTGGGTGTACTCAATTTAACATAATTGTCTTACCATATTAACTCTTATAAGTGAATACATATATAATCAAAGAAAAGCACGTAACGTTTTCTAGTTCCAGTCACAATTTTCACTTCAATAAGTCTTATTCTAGTTCTAGTCTTGTGTGTTACTTATTAGTCTTCTCTCATTTTTAGATTAATTCCCTTTTTTCTCCTGTTCTTATTTTCCATCCTCCTCTCCTTTCTCTATTCTAACCCCTTTCCTCCAATTCTCATTATCACATTGCTTGTTTAAAAAGCCATTTATCCTTCTTCTCTCTTCTTTATCACATCTCTTTCAGTGACTCTACATTCCCATTTCCTCTACTTCTCTGTTTCTTAACACAACTTTGTTCAAAGTGTTTAAAGAGTCATTGTTCTGCTCCGAAGCTGTCTCCACAAAGGGCCGCGAGGCAGAAATATCAATGAACTATTAGAAGTAGCAATAGAGTAATAGCAATTAGAGGCTTGAACATGGAAGCACAGGAAATCTCAGTTTAACAGCAGATTGATCCAGAAGAACATCAAGACAACAAAGAGGGACGCTGTGGATCTTAGTTGTTTTAAACAAACAAAAAAAGCACCAAAGACAACAGAAAACACAACAAAGCAGAGAGGTACCGACTAACAACAGTGAAGTACAACAAAATAAATAACAATCTGAGCAAAATAGATACATACTTCAGTTTGAACTCATTCAAGATTACATATAAATTATATTTTACACTTGCTAAACCAACATAAACACTGGAAATCAACACTCTGGGTCAAGGGTTTAAAATCACCTTTGGTTGCGGACACTCTGCTGTTATAAACATATAAAACACTTATTATAGAAAACTTTATTTATACCACAGTGGTTATCATTTCACAAACAAGGCATTTACAACTTATCAGTGTATAATAGTGCAGCTTTTGCTTGGCAGGGAAGGAATGATCACATTTTGATCAAGACATTTATCAATTGCAATAACGTCCAATATTTATATGCATTGGATTTGATAAGAATGTTATACCACCACGTCACGTCGGTGTAATCAGGTGGGGCTTTTAAAGTCAGTATTCTTACTCCGTTTATGCTTTCTGTACATTAACATTCCCATGTTTCCAGTTTGGACACGGCTATCCTTAAACATAAAAATCAAACACATATGGGCCACAATCTGCAGTAACGACGCCCTGACTCTGCTTCCATGCACTCTGAAAAGCAACTCGTATCAATAAAAAGAAACACACCTCAGATTGGACAATCTCAGGGTTGTCACAAAACAGAGCATCTGGAAAAAGTTCATATCATCGTGACTCATAGATGCAACACTAATTATCTCTCTGTGTGTGTGTGTGTGTGTGTGTGTGTGTGTGTGTGTGTGTGTGTGTGTGTGTGTGTGTGTGTGTGTGTGTGTGTGTGTGTGTGTGTGTGTGTGTGTGTGTGTGTGTGTGTGTGTGTGTGTGTGTGTGTGTGTGTGCGCAGGCGTGCGGCTGCAGCGTGGTCGGCGCGGTAAAGCAGCAGTGCAACATGAACACAGGGTGCTGCATGTGTCGAGACGCCTTCAGAGGAGAGAAGTGCATTGAATGTCAAATTGGATACAGAGACTTTCCTCAGGTAATTGATCTGAATGAACCGCAAGTATTACTATCATTATAATAAAGCTTCTTTCATTTTATTTAGATAAGAGAGGCTGGCACTTGAGATAAGCTCGTATTCCTGTGGCTCTAGGAGAAGGAAGAGAGATTTTTATAGACATGATATTGCTATTAATATAGTTTATATTTCATCACCAATGGTTCCTCACTTGAAAGATGAACACCATTCTGTGCAATACATATACTTCCATATAATATGAACGAGTTTAAAAATAAACAACATGGTAATGAAAAAACTCTGAAATGGCACCTGATTTTGAAGTTAAATCTTCTGACCAGCATGTCAGTCAAATCGTTTGAAAGTAGCGGAATTTCTTTCATTAGACTTTAAAAAGTGCATTCCTACAATAGCAATTCAATTTCATTTTGTATATTTGCTTAATTTATTTTCTCTATTCGAGGAATTGTGAAATGTCATTCATGAATAGCATGGCAAAGCAATAAAGAACTGAGGGAACCTGTTGAGGTATATAAACTTTTTTACACTTTTTGGATCTCTTAAGCTTCAGTCTAATGGGAAACTAATTCTTACTGTGTTTGGTGTTAGTCTGAACTTCAGTGATGTTTCCACTGACACACAAGTAAGAAGATAGTGGCAACATGTTCATTTTGGAGTGAAGTTTAATGGTTTGGTGAAGCATAAAAGCTTGGACACACTGTGCTGGTTCCTCTCTCAGCCTGTTGTGTTGTTGATAACAGCATCTTGGCGTGTTTCCCACAGTGCACCCAGTGCGAGTGTGACGTCGCCGGGTCGGACAGCCAGACCTGCGACCTGGAGAGGGACGTGTGCGCCTGCGCCGATCGGACGGGGAAGTGTAGCTGCAAGGTACACAAACTCACAAAATACACTTAACTTGTACTTCCTATGTGTTGTTAAATAGGGATTATGGACTTCATTTATTTTTATTTTCTGTCAATGCACCTACACCAACCTGCACAGAAGTATTTTGAGCATGCAAAAAAGTTGTGAACTGATTCAAAACATCCTATACTTTGAGTGTCACAAATACAAAAACAGCACAAAATATGATGAGTGTAGATGCTTCATTAACAAAGCAGTTTTAAACGTGAAATGTAAAAATATGCTTAAATATAAATCTTTGTGTCACAGAGAATCATTGAGCTGATTCAGAATAAATCCAGTATCCCAGTCTGTTCTTTTCATGCCAACCCTCAACCATCAATTTGAATCAATTTCTTTTAACTAGCTTCGATTAGTATTTTTTCCAAGTGTCATTTCAAGTAGCCTAAACAGAAGATTATTGACAGGTCTGCACTTCAACTTGAACCCTTCGAACATGAAGTTGGATAAACTGTCATTAGTCTTTGTTTCCAGCTAGAAAAACAAGGCAGCTGTCCTGCAATCCCAGCCACGGAAAGTAGCCCATGCTGTTGAATCATACTGCCAAAGCATGTTTTGAAGATGTACTGGAAATTAAAGTTGAGTTTGAGAGATTCAGTCTTTGAGGCTATAACTTATCCAGTGACCACTTACATTGAGAGTTGTCTTTGAGAATTTAGAGTGAATACATGTGTTAGAAACAGCACAAATACTATTTATCAGTTTGAAACCTACCAAGCATACATTTTTAATATTTTTAAATGTCAATGCAGATTTAAAAATGTACTTTAATTGTTTTTCAGTAAGAGTCTATGCATGTTTGTATTAGATAGACATATTATGTGTGTGTGTTGTGTTAGCGTGTAATTATTTGAGATCTGATTGCACGGTAATCTCTGCATGACAGCCCCCTTAGGCTGGCAAATACAAATAGATTAATGAATGCTACATACATGCTGTACATATACATTCACACTCTTTTTACCTCTGTCTTGTCTTGAAAGAAGACAGTTGAGAGAGAGAGAGAGAGAGAGAGAGAGAGAGAGAGAGAGAGAAGAGAGAGAGAGAGAGAGAGAGAGAGAGGAGAGAGAGAGAGAGTAAGAGAGAGAGAGAGAGAGAGAGAGAGAGAGAGAGAGAGAGAGAGAGAGAGAGGAGAGAGAGAGAGAGCTGGTTCATGACATTCAGGATGAAAGACACTATAAATCCCTATTACATTTGCAAACCAAACTAAATAAAAAAAACACTGAAAAATATCATTACTGGATTCGTATAGGTGTAAACATAATATATAGACACACTCACACACAAACTTATGTACACACTGATACACAAATGAAGCGTATATTTCACACCTCTCCATGACAAGTTGATCACATATCTGGCATGCACACCTCATCAGTAGCTTGCTGTCACAACTCACACACATACACACACACACACACACACACACACACACACACCCACACACACACACACACACACACACACACACACACACATGGATACATGTAATATATATCTCGCCTAGGACTGAAGACACTTTTCATCTCTGCTGTCACTTGCTGATCACAACAGCCACAAATGCTACAACATTTCTTACACACACACACACGGACCTGATTCATGGCCTGTGATGAGGCTTCAGATCACTCTGAACAGGAAGTAGGTGCACTGCCTGTCACTCAATCAGTAATTGGATATGTCACCTGTCTCTCTGCTCAATGTGTTTTTCTGCTATATGTGACGTGTTATGCATGTTAACTGTCTGTCTGTCTGTCTGTCTGTCTGTCTGTCTGTCTGTCTGTCTGTCTGTCTGTCTGTCTGTCTGTCTGTCTGTCTGTCTGTCTGTCTGTCTGTCTGTCTGTCTGTCTGTCTGTCTGTCTGTCTGTCTGTCTGTCTGTCTGTCTGTCTGTCTGTCTGTCTGTCTGTCTGTCTGTCTGTCTGTCTGTCTGTCTGTCTGTCTGTATGTCTGCCTGCCTGCCGGCCTGCCTGTCTGCCTGCCTGTCTGTCTGTCTGTCTGTCTGTCTGTCTGTCTGTCTGTCTGTCTGTCTGTCTGTCTGTCTGTCTGTCTGTCTGTCTGTCTGTCTGTCTGTCTGTCTGTCTGTCTGTCTGTCTGTCTGTCTGTCTGTCTCTCTTCCTCTCTTCCTCTCTGTCTCTCTGTCTCTCTGTCTAAGGAAGAATATGATGTATTTCCTTATGGATAACATATTTCTAAAATGATCACTAAAAGAGTAAAAATGTAAGATCCAAGAAATCAAATTGTTGACTCAGTGTTGAAGCTTGATTTAAAAAACCAACAACATTCACGCATGGTAGCCTCTCAAATATCTGTTTGATACGATCATAAATGTAATATACTGTAAGAAAAAAAAGAAAATTGTCACTCTTCAATATGTGAAGGATTTTCCTCAGTATTTAACAGGAGAAAAATCTATTAATTAAAAAATACTTTATGATTAAATAGATGATTTGCTAGTAAAACATAATGACCTCTTGTAACGAATGCTAATAATAAAAAGTACTAAAGTCAACGTTTTAGGTCCTTCAGTATAGCTTTACTCTCCTCTGTTGGTGCTGGTCCTGCCTCACTAACCTGCAGGACTTTTTGACAGAATTCAACATTAATTGGAGGATTTTTTGTTGACAGCACTGTGAGCTTTTCCTTAGGAGAGAGAGAAGGCTTAATACACAGACCTGTCCACAATCCCACTTTAGACCAGTCAGCTCTCAGCTTATTTACTCAAATTGTAAACAATTCAGTGTGGTGAGACAGTTCTCATTCATAACACTCCGTTCGATGTCTCACTATGGGATTGGGGTTGGTTGCATTATGTTGAAATAACTATAGGTTACTTACGTAACCCCAGTTCTCAGAGTAACATGAAGTGAGATGTCTCACTATGGGATGCGCCTCATCGCAGAGCAAACAGAAGCATCAATCTCATTATGCCAATCCTGATTGGCTGGTGATCTTGACGTCAGCGTCAGGGAATTCACCCCCTATAAGTAGCTTGCGCCACGACGCATGCGTCATTCAAACACCTCTTCTCGCTTCAGAGCACATCTCTATAGTAGCCGGACAAGCTTAACGGTCCACAGACTGAACCCAAATATAACCATTTCGGTCGACGGGCGCTCGCCGGCTACTCCTTCTGCTTTGCAGGAAGACGGTAATACTAACGCCAGTTAGTATTGAAATCGACCTCGCCGTTCTCTTTCCCCGGAAAGTAAGGTAGGTCTGATTTTTTCAAGCTAGCAACACACCTGTTGCTAGCTCGCTCCCTCACTATCGACACCACGGTAGCGAGGAAGCTTTTTATTTTCTCTTCCCCACGGAGGAGGAAAGGATTAAAGGAGCATACTGTCACACCAGTCAGTATTCTCCGGGAATAAAAGACCCACACCGTCCTTTTCTCCGGATTAAGGAAAGGGTGGTAACACCTTTTTTCTCCCAACTTACCTGTTGAGAGCGGGTCCTCTCCACGCCACGAGGCGAACAAGATGGACGCCTCTCTCCCTCACACCAGAGGAGTCAGGGACTCGGTGGCTCGACTCTGCGGCTGCGGGTTGAAGATCTCGGGCACAGACACACACCAGGTCTGCTCGTCCTGCCTCGGGCTGGAACACGCCCGAGGCGCTATCGACAACCCCGGCTCGTGCGGACATTGTGTCCGCTTCACCGTGAAGAGCCTCCGCCGACGGCTAGCATGCCAAGCTAGCCTGTCGGAGCAGGACCCCCCCATGTCCACTGACCTGCCGGCCGGCAGTCAAGACGCGGGGGCGTCCGCCGCAGAGAGTGAACCCCTCTCCGTGTCGGTCTGGGGCTCATTATCTGCGATGGCTGCAGAACCGGAATCCCGCGCCCTGGCAGGCCGGGACCCGGTGACGGCAAGACACGCGGGAACGGGACCCCACGCTTTACCGAGCTGGGGCTCCCGGTTAGACGTCACCATGGTCTCACCCGCGGAGGATGTCCTCGAGCTGGACTACGATGAGGACGAAGAGGACGCCTCGGTGTTCCTCCTGTCCGAGTCGGATGAACATGAAGAGGATATCTTCATGTCATCGGCGAGGGCTGCAAAGCCTGGAGCGAGGGCTGCTCTCCCAGGCGATAGCACACCAGCTTCGCCCTGTCTGAGCATGGACCTGCAGGCCGTGTGTAAACGCGCCGTGGCCAGACTCGACATCCCGTGGCCTGAAATGGCCAAGGAGACCTCCAGGTCCCGCTACGAAGGGAAACATTTTCCCCAAGCAGCGCGGACGAAGTGGCAACTCCTTCCGGTCTTCCCGGAGATGTTGGATGAGGTGTCGGTCTCGTGGAGAGACCGGCCCTTCAGCAACAAGGTCCCAATCCAGGGTGCCTCCTCCCTAGACTGTGACGGAATGGAGAAGCTCGGCCTGCTCCGCATACCGCCCATGGAACCGCTGGTAGCGGCCCACTCCTACCGAGGATGGACCCGTCACCAAGCAGGAACCCCACGCTGCCAGCAAAGTCGGACCGATTTCAGTCGACAATGACTGAACGGTCCTACAAAGCCGCAGCGTTGTCCGCCAGGGCCCTGAATGTGTCCTCGCTGCTAACCGCTTACCAAGCGGAGCTCTGCGAGGACCTGTCGGGTAACCCGGGGGCAGCCACTCTGGACTAGATGGCAGCGGTCACGGACATTTGTCTCCGTGTCCAACGCTGCGCCGTCCAGGCCACGGGCAAGGCAATGGGGATCATGGTGGTGCAGGAAAGAGCGAGATGGCTCAACCTCCCAGACCGGGAAATGGAGGATGTGCTGGATATGCCCATCGTTCCCGAGGGAATTTTCGGCTCCGCTCTCGCCTCCATGCAAAGGAGGTGTGAGTCGAAAAAGAAGGAGGACGAGGCACTCCACCTCTGCCTCCCTCGAAGGGTCCAGCCGCTGCCTTCGCAGCAGCAGTCCTTCGCCCAAGCTGCCTCGAACCCTGCTCGGTTTAAAACACCGAAGACGCAGAGGTCGCAGCCCGCCCCAAGTCCCCAGCCCAGGCTGGAGACGAGGGCGAGCTGGCCCAGAAAATCTCCGGTTCCGGCTGCAGCTCAGGCGCAGCCAACCCAGAATTTCGGCCAGCAGTCGAGGAAGAAGAAGCAAGCGGCGTGACAGCCCCTCCTTCTCCCCTCTGTGACAGAGCTGGAAGTCCACGGTTCCCCAGCTCTAAATGTGTTCCCACCGCCTCGAGAGATGCCTCAACACCATCCTCAAGTCCGCACAAACACATGTCACACATTTGTTGATTTTTCTGTCATAAAACATTTGCCGCTGACGCATCCAGGCTTCAGGCCGAGGGCGCAGCTCAAAAAAATGAAAAGAAAAACAATAAAACCAATAAACAGCCGTCAACTGTTCCCCTTCTGAGAGCAGCTACGGCATCTCTCAAAAGGCGGATTACAGGCGGGTCTGTGAAGGCACCACCGCCACGCGCATGCGCAGTGCCGGCTGGGGCTTTAAAGGCACCACCGTCACGCGCATGCGCAGTGCCGGCTGGGGTTGTGAAGGCACCACCGTCATGCGCAGTGTCGGTGGGGATTGTCGAAAAGGGGCACCACTGTGTTCAGACACTAGAGGGCCCCATAACACAACAAATAGAGACTCAGAGGGGAAGAGACGTGAGATCTCCACTGGCTCTAAGGAGCATGCAGTGGAAGATGCTCACATCATCTGCTTGGGTTTTCAAGACAGTAACACGGGGCTACAGACTCCAATTCGCTGTCACCCCCCCTCGCTTCTCGGGCATTCTGCATTTGCAGGCCTGAGGAGAGTCAGCCCATATTCTGGAGAGAGAGATTCTCTCACTCCTAGAAAAGAGGGCTATATCTATTGTACCCGCCGAGCAGAGTCAGAACGGCTTCTATTCCAAGTACTTCCTCGTTCCCAAACGGGGAGGGAACGGAATTCGGCCAATACTTGATTTGAGGGCTCTGAACAAATATCTAAAAAGATATAAGTTCAGAATGCTCACTCACACATCTCTGCTGCGGCTCGTGCGACAAGACGACTGGTTTACATCAGTCGACCTGAAAGATGCGTATTTTCACATCCCAGTATATTACCCACACAGGAAATATCTGAGATTCGCATTTCAGGGGATCTGTTATGAATACAGAGTACCTGGAGCTTTTAGCGGTGTTTCTCACCCTAAAACGCTTTCTGCCTTTCCTCAGGGGACATCACGTCCTCGTGAGGACAGACAATACGACCACAATATCGTATATTAACCGCCAAGGGGGTTTGCGTTCTCTCCAGTTACACACACTGGCGCGCAAACTGATCCTATGGAGCGATAGACGTCTCCTCTCTCTGAGAGCGACGCACGTACCGGGAGTGATGAACCTCGGGGCAGATCTACTGTCCAGAGGTATAACACTTTATGCAGACTGGATTCTACATCCAAGGATTGTGAGCCAGCTGTGGGTGCGTTACGGCAGAGCCGCGGTGGATCTGTTCGCATCGAAAGACAACGCTCAGTGTCAGCTGTTCTTTCGATGCACGATCTAAATGCACCGTTAGGCGTGGATGCACTCGCGCACGATTGGCCCCCGGGCCTTCTGTACGCGTTCCCACCCCTGGCTCTGATACCCCCAACTCTGGCCAGAGTGAGTGAGCAACGCCACCCACTTATCCTGATAGCTCCGCACTGGCCAGCTAGCGGAGATATATCAGCTGCTGTGCGGGCAGCCATGGCAGCTCCCACTACGCAGGGACATACTGTCCCAAGCGGGGGGGGGCGATCTTTCACCCACACCCAGAGTGCTTGGCTCTATGGCCCTGGCCCGTGAGTGGTACAATCTGAATACAGTGTGACATGAAGCTGACCCTGGCAGTTGCCAAGCGAGCCAGTGGCACTCATGCACTATCTGTACAGTCTTCATGCACTCAGTTCGCCCCAGGGCAAACAGAGTGTGGTTGAAGCCCAACCCTGCCTTTATCTTAAGGCGGTTGGTTCAGGTACCACATTTGACATTGAGGCATCCTCCCCGCCACTGTATTCCTCCGGGGAACAGCGGCCGGATTTGCCGTGTCTAGCCCGTGCTGTCACGCACGTACAGGGACAGATCAAGGGTGCTTCGTCATAATGACCAACCCCTTGTGTCCTGGGCTAACCCTTATAAGGGCAAGCCTGTTACTAAGCAACGGCTCTCCCACTGGTTTGTGGAAGCAATTGCTTTGGGGCCCATACGAGTCAGAGTTCGCAGGCACCCTCGGGTCCGCGAGCTCTTTCGACTCAGGGTCTGGCTGCATCCTGGGCTCTGTCCAGGATGTCTCCCATCCAAGACATTGGTGCAGCGGCGAGCTGGTCCTCGCCGCTCACTTTTGTCCGCCTCTTAACAGGCTGGACGTTCTGCTCCCAGTGTGACTCAAGCAGTGCTGGGCAGCTGGTTGAGTCAGAGCTCTATCTGTTAAGTTCTGGTTGGTTTGGTGATTTTCGAGATAAGCTCGTCTGACAATACGGGAGCTACAATTTCCCATAGTGAGACATCGAACGGAGTATAGGTTACTTACGTAACCCCAGTTCTCAGAGTAACATGAAGTGAGATGTCTCACCAGACGGCCCTCCTTGCTATGATGAAGAGAGAAGAGGTGCTTATTTTGAATGACGCATGCGTCGTGGCGCAAGCTACTTATAGGGGGTGAATTCCCTGACGCTGATGTCAAGATCACCAGCCAATCAGGATTGGCGTAATGAGATTGATGCTTCTGTTTGCTCCGCGATGAGGCGCATCCCATAGTGAGACATCTCACTTCATGTTACTCTGAGAACTGGGGTTACGTAAGTAACCTATAGTTATTTCAACATAATGCAACCAACAAAAATGCATTCTCTATGTAGTATTGCTTACGTGTATTTTAATAGCTCAAATATGTGATGCAGAACATTGAAAATAGCAACCAATTATTTCAATATGGACAAAATAAATGTTAATGGCAAGATGAACAGGTGTGTGGACACGATGTTAGAGAGACACTTTTTCAGTACAGGGTTTTAGGCTCAGACTTTAATCTTACTATGTCCTCCTGAAGTTTCCCTATGCAAGGTATTAAATCCCAAAAGCTCTTCAGGAGTGCTTTTCCTAAGCTCTACTGTATCTGCTTTCTGACCTAAAGCAGGGCTAACAAATCTACAGAAAGCATCACATTGTATTAAATCTATATAAAATGTGTTGGTGTAATAAGAAGCTATGGATTCATTAATCTAAGAAAACAGAGAAATCAAGGGACGCTTTTAAGAGATGTTGACATCCTCAGTAAAGTGGGATGCTTTTAAGAGATGTTGATACAAAGATACAAAAAAACAATTAATTTCTCATAACTGGCAAATGTCCAATGAGCTTTTTTTACTTTCAGACTATGTTTAGTTCACAGGATCAAGTTTCACAAAATGATAGATATTGATCATCAGTTGAGTGAATATAGCTCCTTTAAATGTTGTCCCCACTTCCACTACAATGTTTAAAATAACTTGAAAATGTTTACAAAAGAAATCACAAAAGCTTTCCTCAACTCTGTGTGCTTGCCTGTGTTTGTTGTTTTAGGCAAATGTGGAAGGACACAACTGTGAACGCTGTAAGTCCGACACGTTCGGGTTGTCGGTTCGAAACCCTCTCGGCTGCAGCGACTGTTACTGTTACGGTCTGACCAGCTCCTGCTCAGAGGCTCAGGGGCTCATCAGGATGTGGGTGAGTGAATCTTAGCTTTTTACATCCTTACTGTCACTGTATTTTCTTTATCGGTTGTAGGTTTAAGTAATAGGCAAATAAAAAAGTATAGGAACAAAGCACAGTTGTTAAAAAACGGTTGTCATCACAGATATTTCATCTCCACTCACACAAGTGTTTACTACTTGCAAAACACACTTACTGCCCTCTCAACCCTAACAATAAACACACAAATGCACACACAGACACACTCAAACACACATACAAAGACACGTGTCAGAAAAGCAATACAGTATATACTGCAAAGGCTTTCCGGTAACACTTTATATTAAGGTACACAAATTAACCATCAACTAGTTGTTAATTAACATGCATATTAGCAGTATATTGGCTCTTTATTAGTCAGTATTAAACACTTATGAATGCTTTATTCTACATGACCATATCCTACAAGTAATAAGCCATTAGTTGAGAGTTTTCCTCAATAACCCTCTAATTAGTGCTTATTTGTTGCAAGTAAGGAAGTTGTTGTACATGAGTTTTGGTCTTAATATGCGCTGCTCAATAAGGGTCTAATAAGGCAGTAGTACCACAAGAATAGTAATTCTCCAATAATAACACTTAACAAATATGATCTATTCTTATGTAACAAGACATGAAACTATAAGTGTTAATTGTGTCTAAATAACTCAAAATTAGGTATTTATATCGAAGAATATGTTTTAGGGTATTGACAGTTCAGCTACCAATAGCAAGGTGATATTGACCTGTATGTTTCATATTTGCACATTTATATTTTTGTGACATTTGTACTGAAGGTTAGACCCGGGTACAGGAAGTAGGAGAACGTGAACTGAATAGCATGGCAGTAGACTGCTACTAATTTTCCCTATGCAACCTGAAGAGTAAAAGCGTCAAGTTCGTCAGAAAGCAATGACTGTACAACACATAACATTACTGGCTAATAAAGAGCCAATATACTGCTAATATGCATGTTAATTAACAACTAGTTGATGGTTAATTTGTGTACCTTAATATAAAGTGTTACCGGCTTTCCTATATTACCGGTATATCTTTTTTTAAAGTATTAGGTAACTGTTAGCGACACCTTACTGTTTTTTATTTATTTATCTTTATTTGTTTTAATTTTGGACAAATATCAGACGGAGATGGTCGCATTGACTGCAGTGAAAATTAAACTGGATGAATCTGTCATTACATTCACTAAGAACATTTGATTTTGACTCCACAAATGTAAATGCTGCATACACAATGGTAATTAACTAAACTGGTCGATGAAATATTCACTTATTGAGTCCACACCCTAATGCAGGGGTGTCAAACTCAATTTTATCACGGGCCACATCAGTATTATGGTTGCACTCAAAGGGCCGGTTCTAACTTTAAGACCAAAAATACATATATAAATATTGAATATATATAAAATAATGTATTATATTACATTATTGCCTCTGCATTGGATTATTATTATAACTTCATAATTAACTACGTCTGAAAGCAAGTCTAGGGCAAATAATTGCAAGTCTCTTCAGTGAGAATGTCACAATATGATTTTAAAAGAAAAGCCACATTCTGGAAAAACAAAAAAAAAGAATTGACATTTTGAAAAAAAAGTTATTTTTTAGAAAAAGGCACATTTTAAGAAAAAAGGCATATTTTGATGAGTCAAAAGTCAAATTCTGAGAAAAAAATCTAATTTGAGATGCATTGTGGGACATGTCGTTTATGGGCAACGTGCTTCTGTAAAGTAGCATGTAACCGTATAATAAACATATTATATTCTTTACAAGCTCTTGTGGGGCCACATAAAATGAAGTCGCGGGCTGGATTCGGCCCCCGGGCCTTGAGTTTGACATCCCTGCCCTAAAGTATATGAAAGTTTAAAGGAGTGTTTCCTGGTCTGGATCCCTCCTGTCTCTGATGTGTTATCTGTGGATCTAACCAGCAGTTTCCTATTAGCTTCACTCTCTGAACACGCTCTCGGTGCCAGCTTCATGCTGAGACAACACATTTGACAGCTGGCTGCCTACAACTGACTCTGCATTATGCCAACGTTGTGAGCTTCATGTCCTTCATTAATCATTATCTATGGATAATTAGAGGTTTGTTCAAATATTTAAAGTTCTCATTTTACTTGATTTTCTGCCCAGTAAAAACTGAAGCCGCAGCGATTATATAGTTGTGCTGTATTTGTGAATATTGGCACCCTTTCAAATATCTATTGCATCCAATTCAATGCTGTATCTAAATGTGGGACACTATGGGATGATTTCTACATATGTTGATTTCAAGAGGATTTCCCTAAAGGAAGGGAGAGAGGTGTGACTTATTGATATCATTAAGTGTGACTTACACTTTCAAAGGATTTCACTATGTCTCTCATGTCAATTGCTAAACGTTGAAAAATGACGCTTCAAGACTGTTCATCCAACCATACTTTAAAAACATGTTGGCACAAACATGGAGCTGAAAGGAGCCCATTTTATGAGCTTTAACATGGTATCACTATCCTGATGGCTAAAACAAATATGTTAACATTGGCTAATTTGCAGTGAAAATGAAACTGGATGAATCTGTCACTACATTCACTAAGAGACAATTTAGGGACTGCTGCAAAACAACCATTGGAACATTTGATTTTGACTCCACAAATGTCATGGAAATCAAGACAATTGTTGCGGAGTTTTCACTCAAAAGCACACATTTCAATATCATGGTGGTGCAAGAGGAAAACTCAGGAGATCAACAATCCATGTATGTCTTTAAAAAAAAGTTGTTTTAATCCATCTGGTAGATATTTCACGTTTGTGTGCAACTGAAAAAATCTGGGAATGCTTGAGAAAAAGTCAGGTGACCGCCAAAGTCAGTAGGCCTTATCGTAGCCTGGCTTATGGATCTGATGGCTTCTAAACATCAAGATAAAACCAGAGGGTGAATATTACAGATACCAGCTGTGAGTCAGAAACAGACGTACATAAGTGCGACACACACCATCACACACCATGTCAGTAAGTTATTCGATCGGTGAGCAGCAACGCGTTTTTTAATAAAGCAAGGCCCTTCATCTCAGAAACAGTTGCCAACGGCGGTTAACTGCCGTTTCCGTGGTAACCGTGGTGTTTTGTGATGGAGTGTGGTGAGAGGCTTCATTTGAATGACAAACATTCACTTCATTTATTGTTGACAGAGGGAGAGGGGGAGCTGGACAGGCAGAGAAAGACAGGAAAAATAGAGTTTATTGGAAAGTGGGAGATTTTCTCTGAACCACTGAATCGTGAGATTACACTGAGTGGAGTGGGACACACACACACACACATACATACACACACACACACACCATATCTAGTAGACACCCTATACACACACACACACACACACACACACACACTATATAAACACAGTACACATGCCTTCACATACCAAAACACACAAAAACTCACACTAGGTGGATTACATGGAGGTTAGAGGACACACACACACACACACACACACACACACACACACACACACACACACACACACACACACACACACACACACACACACATACAGCCTATTTTGTGATATTTATCTTTGATAGCAGAACTTTTTGTGTGATTGGACGACTATTGACTGGTTGTTAAATACTGCAGTAAAGATCTGCACTAGTATAATGAAGTACAAATATTTCAAGAACTGAGATAAGATGAAAGCACTGATAAGCAACAGAAAGTAAAATAACATCAAGAGGACTCTACTCTTAAAGGATGGACATGTGGAAGGATTTTCTTAATGTTCTTTAAAACTATTGTGTACATTTTTAATTCATCCGGTCACAGAGGACTGAGTTAGAAAGAAAGGAAAGGTTAAAAAGAAAGGCCTGAACATGTGAAATGGTTTACTATTATCTGTTAATCAAGCTTTATAAGAATATGATATATTTGCTCTTCATGAATAAAAACAAATACTTATAAATAACAGAAACAGATAATAAGGTCAGCAATGTATTCAATGTCTATGTCTGATTTGTTTGACATCGCTAGGAAACACTTGCACTTCTATTGGCTAACTTCCAACACATTGTACGTGATATGCTACGGGGCGGGACATCTTTAAGTGGTTGACCAATCACAACAGAGCCGGCCAGCTAACCAATCAGAGCAGACGGGGCTCTGGTTTCAGACAGAGGGTGAAAACAGGCAGTATGAGAAAAATAAAGACCTTTTTGAACATTAAAGCATGGAGACATGTCACAGTAGAGGCACAAAATATAAATATGAACCTGACAATTAACTTATTAGAGCTCCTTAAGAAATTGCTCAAGCCAAATTGTCTTCTTTTATTCAAGGATTGATATTGAGATATTATTTCTGAAATAAACGTCTTTCCATTCTCAATATATCTTGAAACTGATGTTGACACTGTCAGTAATAACTCAAATATGATCACATAGTGGAGTGTAAGAGACAGTCTGGAGAGAATCCAGCCCCTTCCTCTCATTCTCTCTATCCCACTTTTTATGTTGGTAATTTTAATATCACTTGAATAATATGAGGGTTTATTATTGACTGAGGTTGTGGCTGAGTGGACTGATTCAAAAATAGATTCATCCGCTGCAGTCTGGATCTCTCTGTCTCTGCTATGCTGTCGTCCAGCAGAGCTGATATGTTGATATTGTGTGAATAATATCTGAGGCATTATGGAAGAGTGCTTTTTGGTTAAACGAAATATATGAAGTTACTTTAGCCTGGACGGACTGCATAATAGAGAGGCAGTCACACGTGGAATGAGAAAAAGCTCATTTCCGTCTGAAGTATAACTTAAAATGAATTGAGTTCCAACATTTACAGTATATACTCTAGGTTTCTCTTGGGAAATGTGCTTGATGCAGCTATGAAATAATAAGTAACAGGAAGAAAATGACAAGAACTGTCATTTCATGAAATCGAAATTTGACACAACATACAGCATTAAAAGAAGGGAGGGATGTTCTAAATCTCAAATATGGAAAGAAATGATACTTAAATGTTTTGATAAGTAGTTTCTCATCAGTTAAGGAAAAGCTACAACATGCACTGCAAAAACTGAAATCTTACTAAGATGAAATATCTTAAATCAAGACAAAATATGCTTATATTTTGTCTGCCAAGATATTTCCTCTTACAAAGAAGTTTTTGCTGTAGTGAATTTCACTTCCATTAAGTGTTTTTTTTACTTCATTATCTTAATGAGGTTTTATTACTTGTTTTTGAGATTTTAATACTGATTCTGAGTAAATTAATGTTTAAATTGAGAAATACCATAATTCTAAAGATATTAGATCAACACTGATAAGTAGAAAACTGCTTTTTCAAAGTCAGAATATCTTATTGCAAGCATCCTATCCTTTTTCATCTCTTAACATATTAAAAACAGATAAGGACCAAATGAAATTCATTGTTTTATTGTCGCTCTAAAACCCAGTACATCAATTAAGTATGTCCATATATGAAATGCAGTATACAGAAATAACAGCACCAGCCAAGTCAAACTACTGCATTAAGAACATTCTTTTCAGCATGTATTATTCTTCAGCAAGCTAAAGTGATTGAGCAATATGTGCAAACATCTCATTTGAAAAGTTAAAGTAGGTAACATTATTCAGGCCAAGGGCATTTAGCAAACATAAACAGCATTGTGATAAACACCTAAATGGCTGATAACATGTTATGTAATTAACATTTAAAACAACCTGAAAGAAAGACCCAGTATTATACAAAGATACAGATGATTTAGGTACACTGCAAACTATAATGCAAAACGCATCTGGAATCCAAACAGCTAACATTTGAATCTGCTAATAACATATCCTAAGTCAGGACCTTAGTCCTACATTTAAACCTGCTAAGTTTGCTTTAAATGTTTCAACATCATCATATCAAAGGAACACGCTATGAGTCATTTGAACTGTTGTGTAATTCCATTACATCCCCAAGATAGTATTTCACTTGTACATAGGTTTGGCCCTTTCTGCTGATTGTGTAATAAGAGGTAAAATCAACCAGCTTTTCAGCATCCACTAACTCAGTGGCCTGTGCAAGGTGTGGGACCTCAACTTGATAAGCCATAACATTTCTATCAAAGCATATGGACTGAAAAGGCTGATATTCCAAACAATAAAGCTTAGAATCAACAAGAAATATGCTTTTGACAAGTCCAAATTCGGGTGTATTACCATTTAGTACATTGGCAAGAATCAAGGACTTCTCAGTAATGTATTTATTACCATTTATCACAAGCCATTTCACTGATACAGCATGGTTAATTTCACTAAAACCTAGGAAGTCCCTCAATTTCCCATGTAAATATTGTAGATCTCTAACCTCAGATACAGGACCCATCTCCTTTTCATTTGAAAAAATTGGGTGCTTGGAAGGGTCAACATTTTGGCAGCTTTCATATATTTGGTTCTGATTAATCAAAGACTTGCATACATTTTTTAAATTGAGCTTGGAGGCCCATTGCTTAAATAAACAATGCTTAGACTCGAACCGCATACACATATGTCTGACCATGGGACCCAATGATTCTATCTGTGATGGCAAATGTATCATGTAATGCTGCTTAGGTGTAACATTGTGGTCTGGAAAAAGCTCCTTCCAATGCTTCAAATGACTTTCAATCAGTAACTTTAACCTTGACACAGTTGCAATGGTAAGAACAGGTGCAAACACTATTTGAACAATCTCTATTAAGTCCATTATCAACTGCACATATGCATTGACTTTCAAATGTTCCAAAACAAATGGCAATATCCTCAACAGGACAAGCATTTGCCCTGATGACTGCCTTAGTTTACCATCAGTTGACATCAGTGTACTCGGAGAAATTGGGGATGGTCGATCTCTAACATCTAGAGGCGAATAAGGGAAACCAAGAATAGCTGAATTCACAGAGTCCAGATTTAACTCTCCTGACTGAACAAGATGATTCAAAACACATTTAATTTCCAGAGAAGCTATACCCTCAAGAATGACATGCATAATGTCTTGCGGGGTTTGCCGAATAATATCAAAGGATGGGAAGTCAACTAACTTGCTCCTTCGATTGATCCCATATGTTGTTCTAAGGCTGTTGCGAAGCAAGTCTGTGTTAGCCTTTTCTATTTCATCACACTGTCTGACATGATTCTCCAATGTTCTTTTAATATATGCATCCTCGTTGAATTGTGACTGCATGTCCTCAAAAGAACACTCACAGTGTCTGTACTTACTGTAAGCAAAGCCCACTCCTTCTTTGAACCCTGCGAGTTCATGCTGTGCCAGGGTGTCACCACAGAGAGAAACCATAGCACCATGTATTGTTTTCTCCCCGTTAATAGTTTGAATTTTAACACCACTGTACAATGCATCCATGTCTTCCTTTATTCTATTCAATATTACATCTACACCAGATTGACGGAGGTCTGCTGATTTAGCCATCGCAAGTAGCCTAATAGCAGCCAGCTTAGACCTGTAATTTGGATTTATATTTCCTAGGGTGTAGTACACCATTAACAACTTGTTCTTTGATGAAAAGGATCCTAGTGGATTACAGATCTCTATTTCGTCTGTATACAGAATAATCTGCAGTGCATTTGGTTTCTCTGAAAATAAGGGATGAGATTTTAAAAGAGAACCATCAACAAGGTCATGAAAAAAACCTTCACTGCACCTCTGGGGTACCTCTTCAATCATAGTCAAAATCCTCGGATGTAATAGGAACTGCTCTACACTTTTGACTAATGGTACATAATAAAATAATTTGTCTTTGATGACAAAATCTGTTGATCCTCCACGTTTCTTCCTGCATATGGTTCGAGCAATTGGAATTTCCTCTGCATCCACACAACAAAACTGCTTCCTAATAACACTGTTCTGGCGAAATGTTGTTGAAACGTTAGCAAAGGGGTCAATGAAACTGTCAAATATATCCATTGCATCTTTTCCAAGTTGATTGGTTGTACTTCCTGAATTCTTCTTTAGAACTTCCTTCATCTGCGTCCTGAGGTTGTCCAATAGTGATGATTGATACTGCTGTACCCCAGCAACAATGTCATTCATGCCTTTCTGAAAATGAGAGATTGAAAGCGATGTGATCAATCTTTGATGTTGGTAAACATTATCATGATCACTGTAGCTTTATGTGATATACAGTTTTGCTTATGACATAGACACAACAGTAAAGTGGATAACAAAGCACTAAAACTGAACTCGGCCATCAGTGAACCACTATTAACTGCTAACTGTGTACAGTAGGTAGCCAAATACTGTGCTCTGTTCTCAAAGAAAAACTAGGTCTAACTTAATATATGGCTACACTGTGTCTGGTTATAAATTGTAATAAAATATGGGAAATCCCTTACTGGGTTAGTCAGAGTGAATGGCTTGAATTTCTGGATAATAAATGCTCATTTGCATTTCTTTGTCGCACACAAAATATTTCCTGTTAATATGTTCTGAGAAGCAGATCACACATGGCATAATGCTTTTAGTCCAAAAAGGTTACATAGGAAGCATTTTACCTGTGACAGACGATGCTTGGATCGGGCATTGATAACAAAGGCAGTGGCATGTGTTGTCAGATCCTACAATACAAAATGTAGTAACTTGACATTTGCAGGTATAACATTACTCAATGTGACAGAAATATATAATCTTTAAATGTATGCACATCTGATGATAAAAAACTGGTGACATGTGGTGAGCAAAGATAGATAATTTAATATTTTGTAACTCTGACCAAAACATATCAAACATTAGTACTCCAACAAGACAATAAGCCATTCTAACTCTTTATGTGTTCATTTAGTTTTGCTAGTACAGCACATAGAAATACATCTTCACATATACCTCTAGGTTTTATGAATCATTTGGTGAATTTAAATGAAATATTTCAACATAATATTGATATATAAATTATATGCTAGGCCAATATTAGCCACTACTATATCGGCCTGACCTTTATTTAGCAGCCCTTAATTTTCAGTAGATAGTCAACAACAAAGAAAACATACTTGGTGCACTGTGACAGCTCCATCTTGGTCGATGCCCATTTGCTCTTCAACTGAGTCAGGTGTGTGAAGGTTCTGATCCTCGCTGCTGGAGTCGGCTGGAAGCTGATCGGGTTGAATGTTGTCCTGTGTACAACATATCAAAGAAACAAGATTGTTTGAAATTGTAAAAAATTAAAAATTAGCTTCACTAAAAGAGCAATTTAAATATGTAATTCCTTTCTATCTAAGATTATTTTCACATTAAACAAACTTTGGGGGTAAGAGTTATTTCAGCAACAATTATTAACTGTAAGCCGTAGCACTTTATCCATTGTCTGGGTAACACTCTTTATTACATTTTTTCAGTCCAGAAAACAAAACCATGAAACTTTTTTTTCTAATCAAATCTGAAAATCTATTTATTTTTGTTTTAAGTTTAATAGTGGGTAAAGAATTTGAGATTTATTTCTGATTTGCTAAAACTGTGAATTCAACAAATCATGTGCAGATCCTGACAGTGATGCATGCACCTTGCAGAATATTGCAGAGTGAAAAAGTGGAAAACCATAATTTTTGTGATTTACTGTTTTAGTAACTGTGGCCGAACACCAACGTAATGCATATTTTTAACGGTTTTTTCATCCCCACAAAAACACTACATAGCTAACTGCTGAATTAAAAATATATGGTTGACAGATGCCGCCTGCTTGTAGCCTAGCAGATTCATTAGTTAATGCTAATGGATTTATAATAACTAAATGTGGCTGATCAGTATTGGCTAACGCTATCTGTAGCATCACAAAATGTACGAAACTAACCCTGTATCCGAGTGGCCACGTGGCCCAAACACTGTAGCTAACAATCTTAGCTGAATTAGCAGACGTTACTTACTTTTTGCTGCGGTCCTTGGGTTTCCTCCTGTCGGTTTTCATCTCCACGTGTGGCGTCGCCAGGTCTGGTGTCTTCAAGAAGATGTTGAAAGTGTCTTCTCTTTACATGATGGTAGAATGAGTTGTACACTCTATATTCCTCAGTGCATCCATCAATGCCACAGAGCAACCTGAAGTCAGAGCTGCGACTGTGCAGTCGATTAATATGGCTCAATAATAATTTCAGTGAAAAAGTTATAAAAACGCAGCAGATAACGCACCGCCAAAGCATCGTGAAATCTTCCAAAAGTTAACTATATTAAAACGTTTCTGCAGCAGGCCATGTACACGTTGGGGAAAATAACTAATGAAGTGGGTTTATCACATTCTCTAGCTGTATGGGGGAGGCCGGTGAGTCGTCTTCCTATATATATATATATACACGTCATAATAATGCCTGGGAATAACTTGTGGAATGATGTGCATCTAGAAACAGATGTTTGAAATGTTACCTATGACCGCATCAGTTATTAATATTCCTAATATTTGCAACATATAAAATATCTCTGTCACCCCTCTTTAAGAAATGGTACCTTCCAATGGGAACCGCGAAGAGGGTCCGTTAAGGGCGTGTGTTAGGTCAGGTGCACCTAGCTTCAGGACGTTGCTGGCTAGCTTTCCTTCAGGCAGAAGACTGAACCTCTGCAAGTGATTGAACATTAAAACTACGCCATGGATGAAAATGGAAGAGATATCACATGCTTGGATCCTATAGCAACTGCAGCATTAAAAGGTAATGTAATTTTGTATTTTATACTGCACCTCTCCAGCAAGCTTTACATTATTTGAATCGGTTGGACTTAGCTAGGCTGGCTACATATCTAGTTAACTTAGCTAATATCTACTGTAAGCTGTTAATAACTGCACAATCGACAAATCGTGGTTAACATTTTAGTTGATACTGTTTTATTGCCAGAAATAATGTCAAGAAGCAAATGAGCCTTCCACAACTGACAGTAAAGTATTTAGCATAGCCATCTTTGGCGCCCTTCTTTGTTGTACACTAGCATAGCCATCTTTGGCGCCCTTCTTTGTTGTACACTAGCATAGCCATCTTTAGCGCCCTTCTTTGTTGTACACTAGCATAGCCATCTTTGGCGCCCTTCTTTGTTGTACACTAGCATAGCCATCTTTGGCGCCCTTCTTTGTTGTAGACAGCATTTACAAATGCGTTGTTGTATGATAGTGCAGTGCAGGCTATTGAAACTACACTGTCCTTTGGATATAAGCAGGCTTGGGACGTAAATTATGCTTATTTGAATAAATATTTCAAGGTAAAGACACTGTTTTGAAAATAAGTTTAACTGTGTTTGCTCTTAAACATCAAGATTTGTTTTATTGTACTATAAAAGATGCTGAAAATGTATAACTTTTATAGCCTATGAGATTTTACACATTTGTGTTATGGATTTATCCTAACAACATGCCTCGTTTATTCATTTCCCTGGTGCATTTTCATTTGGCCAAAATAACTTTAACTCTGGATGAACCTATTGTAACAGCAATTTTTTCAATCAATTATAAGTAAGTGCAATACATTTTTTAATGTTAAAGAAAATCTTGTGAAGCCAGCCAGAAATGTACATTACTCTTTCATTTTATGTATTTAGATAAATATGTTATTAGTTGCTTTTTACCTTATTATTAACTGTGTGGTTAAATGTGTTTTCAGCTGCTAATATAAGCAGAGACATGCTGCCCAGCCTCTCTAAGGAGGACTTGCGTGATCTCCTTCCCGGGCCTGAGCACTTCAGAAGAAGAAGAACCATTTGGAGACTCAATCATGATGAAAATGAGGTAATTCCAGATTCTAACATTTGAGGGACTTTAAACCTGTTACCAAGTAAGCCTTTCCTAGTCATCATGCAGTTATTTGAAGTGGAGTTTTTTGGTTGTGTTGATTTTTGTTGTTGTCACAGCGTAGTGCTCTTTTCATTGTAAATACCATTTTATATATATATATGCATCTTTTATACAGGGCCAGGAGACAGACCTGTGTAGACCGAGTACCTCCCATGGGACTTGTGATTTCAGCCCTATTCCTACCCCCCAACCTTCCTTGTTTCCCTCCTCTTCCTCCTCCTGCCCCAACCCCTCTCCATCCCCCGTCTTTTCTCCACCCTCCTTCTCCTCTCAAAGCCCACAACCCCAACATGGTGCCAGCAGAACCGTACAGCTTCCCAGTCCACTGTATGTTTTATACACAGACACAGAATTGGAGCAATCACGAAGCACCTTTTCTGAAAAGCAGCGTGCTGGAGAAGAAGGAGACTACGTCCTTTCCAAAGATCTTCGCTGTCGATTAATCAGGAATACAGTCACAAGCATGCTTTCCATTAAAAGAGCAGCTGGGGATGACTTTAACTATCCATGCAGCCGTGAACTCACTGTAATGGCGAAGCGTCTGATTGAGTACTACCCAATGCTTCGGGACAGATCTCAAACCAGTAGAGCTGAGTGGGTATGTCACTATTCAAGTTTTCAACTCATGGTTCAGACAAAGCACTGCAATCATTTGCCTATCAAACTGGGAGTGATGTGTTTTATCCAGTTCAATAAGAGCTCTGTGCAACTGCTTGTATGGTGTATTTTGTTTGATACAAGTTTGTTTTATGTGAGTTATAACAGAACCTGTTGTATGTCTGTCTTGTAAGGAAACTGTGAAAAAGCAGCTTTTGAAAAGGGTCCAGAATGTGACAACCCCCAAAAAGAAGCAGGGTTCAACTCCTTCAAGAAAGAGGCCTAGGAGTTTAAGCTTTCAGAGCAGCCATGAGACGTACACTGATGAGACTGATGAATCCACCGCATCAACCTTGATCTTGGAGAGATCACCACCATCTCGATGCAGCACCCCGGAGGCTGAACAGTTATGTGGTAAGTACATCAATTGAAATAGTAGATAGTTAAATCTCTTCAAGAAAATTTTATAATATCAATAAGTTATTTTAGAACCCTTTTTTATTCAAGATTACTCATCTATGTTTGCCCTGTGTCAGTCACTATGGCTGTTTGTGTGTTAATGTCTCATTTCAACTTTAACATCAGAAATGAAAATAGTGGGGTTTATGTTTTCTAGCATCAGAAACTGAGAGCCCACAGACCCAGGCGAGACACTATAAGACTCTACAGGCGATGTATAAAACTAAGGCCAGACCGAACAAGATGGATGTTGCTCAGCTCCTGGACCTCGAAATCCAAGCGAGAAGGGCCTTCATTGACTCTGATGTTACAAAGGAGCAGGACAGGCCTTCCAAGATTCTTAAAGCTTATCCTTGCTTTGGAGAACTGGATCATGTAAGCAAATGTTGTACAACTATGCTTCCTAATTCAGATAACGTTAGACCAAATTTGAAATGAGAAATGGTGTGACAATTAAATCAGATCTGTCTCATTATTTATAAATGAATGACTCAAATATGCTTATTGAATACAAATATGTATTCTGCATAGATATATAAAAACTCCACTTATTTAAAAATAACTAATTTCACAAATGTGCTTCTGATACACACAACATTATTTTGTTAGTATTATTGGTCCACAATACGTATTTAAAAATAGTGTGTGCATAAGACATACATTTGCAAAAAAACACATGTTTCTATGTGCATATTTTTGTTAAGTGACCATTTAAATCACATTATACACATATTAATCTTTTTTTTGGAAATTCAGTTATCAGACGAATTACTAACCCTTGGAATGTAGATTTTAATATTTCTTCTACATATTTTCTCTCTCGTTGTTTTAGCTAATGGATGAACTACGGCGGGTCCTCAATCAAGGCAACTCCCACTTCTTAACGGAACTTAAGACCCGGTGGGGGACCTTTTGTGAGAGGGCACAGTTTTATGGAGTTTTCAAAAAGCTCATGAGGCCTCCGCAGCTTGACAAAGGTGATTATTATCTCTGACCATGTCTGTTTATTAACTGACTGCAGGAAACGGAATGACACTTTTTTTTTCAACAGTAAAGCACTCAATTGCCATGATGAAGGCTTTACCAGAGATGTTCCCATCACCTATGGCCCCACCCAAGAAGTTAAGGCACGCAAGTGAGGCTCTGCTCCACGTCCTTGAGGTAAGAAAATGTATAAGAATTTTCTCATGTCGATACAAAGAGTGAAATGTTGTGATCATATTTGTTTCCCTTTTTGTGACGATTTCTTTGTCTGTTTTTGTGTCAGTCTGCAGAAGACCCAAACACCTTTCTTCAGACACGACCACTTTCCAGCCCTGTTGTCATCATCTGCGAAACCAACTGTATACTGGCCATTGGAACCATGCCCGTGCTCATCTTCCCAAAAGAGGACATTCATGAAAGCGTGATGTATCTCATGGCATGTTATTACACCTTTCACCTCACCTATCCTAAGTGCATTGCAACACTCCTGTCTGTGGTGCAGACAGAAGTCCTCTTGGACGCCATTCACGACCATGACATGACTACTTCATACAAAAAGGCTATGGCCGACTGGAAAAAGTTCATAAGTGATTAGGGCACTTATATATGAGGGGCCGCTAGGGACAATATTCAGAAATACCGTTCACTTACACATGTGAAACACTCTCACACACACAACTGAAACCCAAATAATTTACAAACATATGTAAAAATCTCTCATACACATGAAACGCTCTCACACACATGACATCCAAAGTTATTCACATATGAAACGCACTCACACACGTGAAACGTACTCACACACACACCTGAAACGCACTCGCATACACCTGAAACGCCCTCACACACACACACATGTGAAACGCTCTTACACACACATGAAACGCACTCATATACACATTAAATGCGATTTCAATATGTTGTGTGAGAGGGATTTCAGTTGAAACGGAAGGCATCTCGCCTTTTAGAAATGTGCGCTTCTTCGCAGTTTTTTTTTTTTAAACGACTTCCTTTTCAACCGAGATGCCTTCAGATTCAACTGAAATCCCTCTCACACAACATACTGAAATTGCATTTCATGTGTATATGAGTGCATTTCATGTGTGAGAGCGTTTCATATCTGTGGGAGAGCGTTTCGTGTGTGAGAGAGTTTCAGGTGTGAGTGCATTTCATGTGTGTGTGAGAGCGTTTCAGGTGTGAGTGCGTGCGTTTCACATGTGTGTGTGAATAACTTTGGATTTCATGTGTGTGAGAGCGTTTCATATGTGTATATGAGAGATTTTTAGATATGTTTGTAAATTATTTTGGTTTCAGTTGTGTGTGTGAGAGTGTTTCACATGTGTAAGTAAACGGTATTTCTGAATAATGTCCCTAGCGGCCCCTCATACTTATAGTCCTATTGAAAATTGTTCGCTGAGTCAAAAGTGTCATGAGAATTTCACTTGTGTTGTATTTTACAGTGAAAGAATGTTCTCTTTTTTTCTAAAGACATATCTGATGACTGACCTTTACTACGCAGTTTGAAAACAATAAAAACATTAAAAGAAATCATTTGAGACTCATTTTTCTTTATGCAAGCAGTCAAAGTTTATATCTTGATAGGATTAAAGATTTTTGAAGGTTTTGTCTCTACGTTTCTTGGTATTTAGCCTTATTTTAAGAATAGCACCGAATGCTGAATTTAAGTAGATTTTTCTACATATTAAGAAAATAATTCTTAAATCTTATCTTGTATCTAGACAAATATACCTGTTTAAAGTGAAGCTGCACTGGATTTAAGAAATGTTGCCTAACATAAAATAGAATTTTGGGACAATAGCAGTAGAATATGCTGAATTCAAGCACATTTTCCTTATAATAAGATTATATTCCTTCCTTGCATCAATTCAAATGTACTTATTTTTGGTTTAAAAACACTCGTTTTAAGATATATGTAGATATTTTTAGGCTAGATATATTTACTTGTTTTAAGAAGGTCTTGGCAAGTGAATTTTTCTTGTTCTGTTGGCAGATAATTTTTCTTATATTAAAGTAATATATTACTCATTTTATTATTTATTTTACTTGTTTTTTTAGGCTTAGTTTTTGCAGTGTGGTCAACTTGGAATATACTTACCACGGGGTTGACTTATTAACAATATGTTTGAATATGTAATGTATATATTCAAATAATGGGACAGGATATTCATAACATTCCTCGTGGGAAAGTCAATTGTACATTTCAAAAGTACGAGGGAGGGGGAGTATCATTTGTGTGTGAGGAAAGTAGAAGATTGTGTGACTTAACAAAAAATATATATACACTGATGCTACACACATGACTCCTACACCTCATTTACAGGTATTTGATATTGTATGACACTTTAAATGTATTCAAATGAATGATAACACCATTCTAAACACCTGTATACTCTCACATAATGTACCTGATATGTACGGTGGCCCTGAAGTGCAAGACACCACAGCATTTCAGAAAACACAACAGCATTTCAGAAAAACTACAACAGCCATGTTCAGGAAAACACCATCAGCATTTCAGAAAACACAATAGCCCAGTGCATTAAGGAAAAAACTTCAGAAAACACCGCAGCATTTCACATTGGACGGAAAGGGTATTCCTTTAGGGAGAACCCTTCTTGTTTGTGATTGGACAGAGCCAGCCAGAGAAGCACTGCTGTGATTGGTTGTTTTTGCTGCCAGTCAAGAAATGACGCTTCGTGATTGGCCCAACACATCAGCCATTAGCTGTTAGCACACACTCAGAGCTCACAGCTCCTCATATCTGTTCAGAAACTGGACAAAAGTTAAACATATACAAAACACAGACTGTCTATGTCATGGCGAATACAGTTGCTGCTTTATTTATGTCTGGATGACGTTGTTGGGAGTGTGGACGGAGCAGCTACAGGTTAGTTTAGCCTGGTCGATCCGATTCCGATAGGATTTACATGGAGATACGGCCCGCCCCCTCTCCAGCGTCTTGTTTGAATGACAGGAGTAAACACAGAATTAATGCTTTATTAATTCATGGATTTTAAGGGGCTTATCTCCATGTAAATACTATGGTAGACCACCCAATATTCGCATCGCTCTAATCGCTCGAGTCTCACCGCGGCTGTGTTTGCTCCTGTCATTCAAACAAGACGCGCTGGAGAGGGGGCGGGGCGTATCTCCATGTAAATCCAATGGGAGATACCAACTACAACAAAATGAACATATTTGACCGTGATTTAATTGTAATACATGTTTCAAAGTGATGCCGAAGCAACTACATACTGATAACGGTTAGTAAAAACCACGAATTAACGCTTTAACAAGTCTGCAGACAAGACGGCAGGCGAAAAGCTTTTAAAATGCGTGTTTTCTGAATGGAATCGGATCCATCAGGCTAAACTAACCTGTAGCTGCTCCGTCCACACTCACAACAACGTCATACAGACATAAATAAAGCAGCGAATGTATTCGCCATGACATAGACAGTCTGTGTTTTGTATATGTGTAACTTTTGTCCAGTTTATGAACAGATATGTGAGCTCTGAGTGTGTGCTAACGGCTGATGTGTTGGGACCGGTAGGGACATATTGCGCTGTCGGGCGTTGACCAATCACGAAGCGTCATTTCTTGACTGGCAGCAAAAACAACCAATCACAGCAGTGCTTCTCTGGCTGGCTCTGTCCAATCATAAACAAGAAGTGTTCTCCCTAAAGGAATACCCTTTCCGTCCAATGTGAAATGCTGTGGTGTTTTCTGAAATGCTGTTGTGTTTTGTGAAATGCTGTAGTGTTTTCTGAAATGCTGTGGCAAGTACATGGTGAAATAAGGCTGTGTCTAGAAGGTACTACCTCACAAAATAACCCGTTACCTTGGTTGGTGATTGGCTAATGGTTACACAAGCCAAAAAAATCGTTATGACATCATAAAATGGCTAAAAATCTGATTCAGCTAATTTTCAGACAGGTTTTTATATAAATGGATCAGGACAAAAAAAGATTAAAAACGTTCAGAATCTCTTTACACAGAGGGGACACATGTTTATGTATAAAATACCTTTAATATTGTTTGCTTTTGTGCGTCCCAGTTGGCGCTGAGGCCCGAGCAGACAGTGCTCCCTCTGGTGGATAAAGCCAACACCGTGGAGACGAGGAGAGGAGTGACGTTCCAGCATCCGGAGATCATCGCTCACACAGACATGCTCACCTCAACTCTCTCTGAACCGTACTACTGGAAACTACCCGAGCAGTTCAGAGGCTCCATGGTAGGAAACTCTCAACTCTTCTCAACACATCTATCTCAAATCAAGCCAACTTTGTCAGAGTGGAAACATTATACAATCAGTGCAGTCTTATTAATGTTTCAATCAATGCCCTTCATCTTTCTCCAGATCACAGCATATGGTGGACAGTTGAAATATGCTGTGTACTTTGAGGCCAGAGAGGAAACCGGTCCTTCGTCCTACGAGCCTCAGGTCATCATTAAAGGCGGTCCTAACCGTAATATCCTGATGACACGGCACATACCGGGACTGCAGATTGGCACGCTCACCCGCCACCAGATCGACATGACTGAGGTAAGAACGCTTGGATAAAAGTGGAATATTTCAAATAAATGAAGGAACAATCTGCCTGTTATGGAACAGAAAGAAAGGTCTGTACAGGATAGCTCTCTGTGGTGCAAATCTATTAGCACATCCACCAGTTTTGTTTTATAGAATTAGTTTCTCCTATTAAATACCGACTATCAAAGTTAATGGCACTTAATTTTGGGAGGTCTATCAGTCCATACAAACAGGGTCTGGTACATTGGTCATAGACTGCAGTAATAACATAGATTTGTCATTGTGTTTAATGTTTGCGTTTGTATTTACAGCATGAGTGGAAGTACGCAGATGGCAGGTCCATGACTCGAGAAGACTTCATGGATGTTTTGTTCTATGTGGAATATATCCTCATTAAGGCTTCTCACGGAAACTTGATGAGACACAGCCGGTAAAACCCACACACACACACACACACACACACACACACACACACACACACACACACACACACACACACACACACACACACACACACACACACACACACACACACAAACTGTGTATACAGACTCACAAATAAGGTGTACAAGCACACACTCAGAAGTTAAAATACACATATACAGTATGACATCCTTTCTTCTTCTCTCACTGCTCTCTGTCTGCAGAAGACATTCACACACACACACACACACACACACACACACACACACACACACACACACACACACACACACACACACACACACACACACACACATGGCATGGCATACACCTCCACACAGCGTGGCCACTTAAATATGAAATAGGATAACCTGTGTTAAATACAGGTTTAATTTGTATCTCAGAATAAAAGTCATACATCCTTCTGCAAATCATCATATGTAGTTGTGTTCAAAATACCTGCATGGGAGGCGTGTGGCGCAGTGGCGTAGTGCGTTGGTGTTCGGATCAGGGGAGCACAGGTTCAAACCCCATTGCAGTCAGCATGTCGTTGTGTCCCTGGGCAAGACACTTCACCCCAAATTGCTCCTGTGGGGATTGCCAACAGTATTGAGTATGTAAGTCGCTTTGGATAAAAGCGTCTAACAAGTGACATGTAATGTATCCTCTTTGACATGATGACAGGCAAGTAACTAAATTATAGCAATTTCCAACAAACCAGTGTTAGTAAAACAAACACAAATTCAAAATAAAATACTTGTTATCATATACTTCACTGTATTATTGGATGCTTAATGATGACTTTTTCTCCCCCAGTATTTCAGAACTCAGTTTGACGGTGGCCGAGGAAGGCAGACCAAGCAAAGAGACCTTGAAAGCCCATCAGATAGAGAAGTGTGATTGTCCAATCGGATACTCCGGATTCTCCTGTGAGGTGGGTGCTCTACTGAACACACCCTCACACACGCAACACTGCACACGTGTGAAGTCCTTATAAAACTTTTCCAAAGGTATTCCTTAGAAATCAGTTATCAGTTGTTGCAGGAGTCAGCAGGTACTTGAACAGGATTTTCAAAAAGCTTTTTATAATATCGTTTTGAAGAACTTCCAGAACTGTATAAGTGCAAATACGACCATTGGAAACTCCTCATTTTAAAGGAAACTAAAATAATTTAAATAGAATTGTGATTAAGATACATACTCAGCAGGTTATTTTACAACTACAAAATAAAGTTCTCTATACTGAATTGATAAAAAAAAGACATGAACATTTCTGTACTACAAGTTCTTATTTTTATTGGCCAACAAGAGTCTTCGATAAGCTGAAATGTTCTTACAATAAAATCTAAAATCACCTTTCACCTGTTGGATGAAACTGGGAGACATGAGGTGAATTTTCGCAATATAGCCAGTGAATATCAACGTATAACTGTGTCAATACATTTTCTGTAGATTACTTTCTGTGTTTGTAATAATTAGTTTGATGAAATTGCTTTAATGCAGCAGCCGAAAGCAAACTACATAAAATTGGAACATACATAATATTCAAGTCATGAAAACAGCGTTAATATTGCAGAAACGAAAATAAATAGTGTTCATATTGAAGTTAAAACAGGATTTAACAATCCAAACATGAATTACAGAGTACTTCAGAGGAGTGAGTGCTTTCTGTCTGCTGCCTTCAGAATGTAAACATGGAGGTCACACACTCCGCTTTCAATACTATCTCCCAAGTTTCCAATTTACATTTAGTTCAGAGTTTTAAGCCTCTGCGACGCCTTTCAGACTCTCATGTGTTTTTTTTCTTCAGCCAGGATTAAGCCTCACTGAGAGTCTCTTCCACTCAGTTGTGATTTTGTCAAAGCAATTGACTTTCAGCTGCGTCCAGCTCCTTCTCTTAAGCCACAGAACGCATATAGCATTGACTCAATCTGTAGTTTAATGAGGATTTTGTAGTGGCAGCTTATGATACACAAAGGCAACCGTTCTGGGAATTTCTGCTGCATGGCGGTGCCTGAGAGTCATTCAGGTATTATTGTGTTAATCTCAAAGGGACACATGAGTTGCAGCAATCTTTTAACTATATTTTTCAACCTCTGTTTCACTTTGGCGTTTGCAACTTGGAGGGCAGAGGCACAGACATCTATATTGCCATTGAAAAAAATGAGCCGTGTATATAATTTAGGAGCTACAGATACCGTTGAAAAACTGCCAAATGCAAGCTAAATATCAAGCGGCAGCTAAACTTGAAATGTTCAGGTCGTAGAGGTCTTGGCTGACAGATGGCCATTCTATTTGTAGCTGCCGTCGTTGTTAATAAAGTATTTTTAAACGGGCGTTTAGCGCTAGCAGAGGGAACAGATGGCTCTTTAAATGGACTCCATTAATTATTACTGAACAGGAGAGAGAGGCAGAGAGAGTTACCTTGCATGCCTCTGTGTGTGCGTGTTTATCTGCATGTTTGTGTGTGTGTGCGTTGAGTGAGTGGGTTTGGGAGGGTGTGTGCATGTGTGTGATCAAAAGTTACTGAAGGGAATAACTCTTAATTGTATGTGTGTGGGGGTGTGTGTGTGAACGAGAGAGAGGAGTGGTCAACAGTTGCCTTGAGAAATAACAATTAGGGATAATTGTGTTGGTCCATTTCTGTAGTGTGTGTGTGAGTGTGTGTGTGTGTGTGTGTGTGTGTGTGTGTGTGTGTGTGTGTGTGTGTGTGTGTGTGTGTGTGTGTGTGTGTGTGTGTGTGTGTGTGTGTGTGTGTGTGTGTGTGTGTGTGTGTGTGTGTGTGTGTGTGTGTGTGTGTGTGTGTGTGTGTGTGTGTGTGTGTGTGTGTGTGTGTGTGTGTGTGTTCCAATATCCGGCAAAGTGTGGAATAACTGCTGGAACACATGCCATCTCTTGTTCCTTCCATCACATAATGACATCACTATGTAACACTCATACTTCTATTGGCTAGTGCTCCAACACATTTTACAAGATAGGCTAAGGGGCGGGACATCTCTGAGCAGTTTACTTATCACAACAGAGCCGGCCAGCTAACCAATCAGAATAGACTGGGCTCTGGTTTCAGACAGAGGGTGGAAATGAGAAAAATAAAGACCCTTTTGAACATTAAAGCATGTAACATGTCATAGTAGAAGCACAAAATACAAATATGAACCTGAGAATGAGCAGAATAGGGCCCCAGAAAAACTACATCTAATTGTTTACCCTAATTTTCCCTTTCATTCTGTTTCTGTCTGTCTCCTGTCTGTCTCCTGTCTCTCTGACTGTCTCTCTGTCTGTCTGTCTCTCTGTCTCCTCTCTCTCTGACTGTCTCTCTGACTGTCTCTCTGTCTGTCTCTCTATCTGTCTGTCTCTCTGTCTGTCTCCTGTCTCTCTGACTGTCTCTCTGTCTGTCTCTCTGTCTGTCTCTCTATCTGTCTGTCTCTCTGTCTGTCTCCTGTCTCTCTGACTGTCTCTCTGTCTGTCTCTCTGTCTGTCTCTCTGTCTGTCTCTCTATCTGTCTGTCTCTCTGTCTGTCTCCTGTCTCTCTGTCTGTCTCTCTGTCTCTCTCTCTCTGTCTATAGGAGTGCGCTGCAGGTTTTTACCGTCTTCGCTCCGGCTCCACAGCATCTGCTCCTGCGTCCAGAGTGCCAACCGCTGCCGGCATGGGCAGCTGTGTTCAATGCCAATGCAGTGGGCACTCTTCCACCTGTGACCCTGAGACATCCATATGCCAGGTAAGTGTGTGTGTGTGTGTGTGTGTGTGTGTGTATGTGTGTGTGTGTGTGTGTGTGTGTGTGTGTGTGTGTGTGTGTGTGTGTGTGTGTGTGTGTGTGTGTGTGTGTGTGTGTATGTGTGTGTGTGTGTGTGTGTGTGTGTGTGTGTGTGTGTGTGTGTGTGTGTGTGTGTGTGTGTGTGTGTGTGTGTGTGTGTGTGTGTGTGTGTGTGTGTGTGTGTGTGTGTGTGTGTGTGTGTGTGTGTGCTCGGCCACTGGAGACCCTCATACTGCCATATGCCAGGTAGTTTCTGGAGAAGAGAGTGAGATGAGAGAAAGAAAGTGTGTATGTGTGTGTGTTGGGGGGATGTCAGGTTCTGTAATTAGCCCTGCAATAATTAACGACCCCGGGGCTCATTCATATTTTGTTTAATGTCCTCTCTTCTGGATCTGACCCAAAGTTACATCCTCACTTTTGGAAAGAGTGGAGAGGATGGTCTTATCAGGAGATTAAACCACATTAAGGCAAAGAAACCCAACCCTTAAAATGTAACACAACATGTACTCAACAGTGACAGATCAATGGCATTTTTGTATTTTGATTTTCTAAATGCTCTGAAATGTCTCTTATTTTCCTTCTGACATTTTATTTATTTAGTCAGTGCAAGTCAACTTAATGCAAAACACTTGGAAAAGAGAACCACTTGCATGTTTGGAGAGTGTGTTTCCATGATATTCTGCTTGCCTGTTTTCCGTACATCACACTGGTGGCTTGTGGGATAAATCTGCACATGCCAGTTGTTAGTCACTTCCAGCCTTTTCACAATCTGGTCAGTTTTGATTCCCCATTTGAAGACTTCTACCCCGGGGAGAAGTTGGTCACATGCTGCCCACAGGTCAGCGCTCATATTTGATTTGTAAAAATACTGGCAGACTTCGCATAAATTCACTGTTTCCCCATGATTTTAAGGCCACAGAGAAAAACGGTTCACACCGAAACAGAAAAATCCATCTCAGAGACTCATTTTGGACAAATTGGAGTTCCCATTTAATTATCTGGCATACACACTTGTAAACAAACTCTAAGAAGATGCTGGCAGCTGCGTTCTCTTCGAGCCTTTTCTGAAAATTGATACCCTTTTTTTACGATTATTATTTTTCTGAAGACTTGAAATATTGCAGGTAGTACGAGTGGCTCACCTTTCTTCATTTAATAATTGCGGTATTATTACAACTTTTTGGAAAGCAGATTTGTTTACAAGAAATACAACTAGTGTCCAATGTAGCTCAATTATTATTCAATTTTATTTTGCTCTAGGTGGAGTGTGGGATTTGTTGTTCGCTCGTGTGACTGATTACTGTCTGAAGAACATATAAACATGACAACTAAAAGGATCAGGAATTATGTAAAGTGTCCAATCATTTATTCCACTCATAATCAAAAAACACTTACAGGCATAAAAAACATTCCTAATGTAAAATGCTTGAATCTTGTTCTTAAAGACATTTTGTTTGAAAGTATAGATTTAAACAATAATTCATTAACTTTCAAACATAGAATCATATTTATGATAATCGTAAATAAGTATTAGCGCTGTCTTGATATACATACGTTGGCTGTTCTCCACCTCAAAGTCTTTGGATGTGTTCAACCACACCAGAGAAAGCTTTGTAATTATGTATTTGTAATTACAGCAACATTCACAATTAGTTATCAACGACTAAGGACATTTCCAAAAATACCTAATGGATTAGAAACATAATCCAATGTATGCCCGGGTGTAAATAGCACTGTCTACCTTATTTTATTGGTTTTGTTTGCTTATTTCCTGTGTTTATACCCTCTTTTCCTCTCTCTTTCTAACACATTCCCCTTCTTTGACTCTCCCTCCTTGTAACGTCCTTGTTTATTTTTATTCTATACCTTCAGTTCTCTAATTGTTTTGCCCCAATCTCCCTTTGCACTCCCTTTCTTTCTCTCTCACCTCTCCCGGATTTCTCTGTGTCTGCCAATTTGTTTTTCTCCCTCCTTACTTCCCTTGCGTTTGATTTCTTTCACTCTGCCTCCCAGCCATTTATTCCTCGCCCTTTTCCATCTCGCTCTCTATAACGGCGTCATTAGCATTTTCTATCCGAGCGGGCTAAATTGAAAATGCTAAACGAGTTTGTTTCTGTGGTAATTAGTGGTAACGAGGAACACAGGAAGTTAATGGAAATGACTTGCCTCGTTAGAAGGCAACTTCCTGTTCCACTGATTGAAGTTCCCATCTTCAACAAACAAGGCGAACACATAAGACTGAACCCCGGGGATATTAAACAGAGAGGGCTGCGTGTTTGTGTACAGTATATAATATATTTGTGTGAGTGTACATTGTTTGTGCTTTTATGACTGTGTGTGTATGTGTGGGTATTGTTGTGCTTTTTTCTATGCAGGGTGTATATATTGTGGAAATGTACTGTACATATATATGAACACTCTGCACTTTTGCATGGTAGCCTATCTGTCAGAAAAAGGTAATGTGTTTCTGTTTTAGTTTGAACATTGTGTGATAAGCATAACCGAAAAGAAACTGAACATATTTTGGATAAGATTATGTTGTCATTGTACCCTTGTGGCTATCCTTAAAAACAGTTTAAAAAGTAAATGAATACTTCAGAAACCAACCTTTTTTGAGAAAGGAGGATTACGAAACTCTTTGATGTGTGAGATCGCTCTTGTCGCTAACAGCTAGCTGGCGGCTAACAGCTAGCTAGCCGCTGCTGATCACAGTCTCACATCACCTCATCATGCAGGAGTGGAACTGAGCCCAAAAGACATTTATTACTGTGTCGACTACATTTTCTATCAGAAATAGTCCAGGCTAGATATGCCTGTGTGTGTGTGAAGGTCCTAGAATGGTTTAGAAACTGTAGGAGGTGAAAAAGAAATGAACAACCACTCCCCCTGCTGCTTGCGATGCTCGGCACCGCAGAAGCAGCTGCGATCACACCAGGTACTTTCCAGTGACAGTGTAGCCTATGTGTGAATCTGTATGCATGTAAAAACAGCAGCCGCTCAATCAACTTTCTCCTGGATAACAAAAAGTCACCTGATTGTTAGTTGTTTTCATCTATTTGTCTGAAAATCTAGGGGAACATACAGCTTGGAGGAGATTGAAACTGAAATCACTTTTTGTGTCACTGACAATGAGTGTACCACCTTACAGCGAAGCACACCAGTGATTAAAACGGCTACTATTATCCACAATTGTTAAGTGAACTGACAGCGGGTAACAGTACCAGCATGCCACTATTTTTCTTTTTTATAGCGTCATCTAATCTCGGTGTAAATCAACCAGCGGTGCCAGGATAATTATCTCACTTGCCAAAAAACAAGCCTATGCCACTTTGTCGGTATAAGGAGTGGGTGACGGGTGACCCCGTCTGTCGTCTTTTCAATTACTCATTGTCAAATTGAGACGAGTAGACACATACAAGGGATTGTACACTGCTTAAGAATTATAATAATTTCCTCCAATATATATATATTTTTTTATGCTCAAACAAATCTGGTGTCTCGCTTTCATTGTGCCAGTGGCAATATTCAAATACAACATGCAGATGAAAGTGTGCTCTTAATTTAATTTTAAAATTAGTTTAAAGATGAAAAGCTTTTGAGGATAAGCAGAATGAGGGTTTTTTGTGTAATTATGGTCCAGCTGCTCACACGGTCACATTTTGCATACACGCCAAGAGCTGAGGATGATGGGAAAATGTAACATCCACACACACCAGGGTTAGAGTCATGGTAGGGTTGGAGAATAAATGAAAGACGATGCAATATCTTCACAAATGTAACATTCATTTCTTTTTTTGTGTGTAGAAGTGCCAAGACAACACAGAGGGCGATCAGTGTGAGCGCTGCGCTGCGGGTTTCTATGGTGTGGTCCGAGGTTTCCATGACGACTGTAAACCCTGCGCCTGTCCCCTCACCAACCCAGAGAACAAGTAAACTTCTTCACTGATTAATCTTTTTTTTAGAAGGGCGAGAATTTCAAAGGATGTTGTATCAATCGTGTATCACATAGTTATATTGGTTATATTGGTCATTCTCCTTTCTAATTTTTGCTGCAATTTTGAAAGTATTTACAAGCTTTTTCTGTGGAAATCTTTCCATGTCTAGTTTCAGTCCAACGTGTGTAACAGAGGGATACGATGACTACAGATGTACCGCCTGTCCTGAGGGATATGAGGGCAAATACTGTGAGAGGTAAGAAACACTCACTAAAATCATAATCTCCCTATCATAATTAGAAACATGTTTACATGACATTTTGAGGACGTGGAATGAATCAACTGCCTATGAAAAGTTGACAATGCCAATGTTGAACTGTGTTACCGAGGTCAAATCATGCTACGTGTGTAAAACAAATGTGGTGTGTATGTGTAGATTGTAGTGTTAAAGTTTAGGGAATATTTTTTTTTTCTCACACAAAGTTTATGTTGCGACCAGATTAATTTGTTCCCAGTCCTCATCAAAAGGCCTTTATGTGTTCAACCAAAAACGACAATTTCTAAATGCTAGCAACAATAGCACTCACCTCTTT